>NW_016804543.1:600213-610644 GCF_001698545.2 Rhinopithecus bieti | reverse complement strand
ATCTGTTACTGGTGTATAGGAATGGTTGTGATTTTTGCACATTGATTTTGTATCCTGAGACTTTGCTGAAGTTGCTTATCAGCTTAAGGAGATTTTGGGCAGAGACAATGGGGTTTTCCAAATGTACAATCATGTCATCTGCAAACAGAGACAATTTGACTTCCTCTCTTCCTATATGAATACCCTTTATTTCTTTCTCTTGCCTGATTGCCCTGGCCAGAACTTCCGATACTATGTTGAATAGGAGTGGTGAGAGAGGGCATCTTTGTCTTGTGCCAGTTTTCAAAGGGAATGCTTCCAGCTTTTGCTCATTCAGTATAATATGGGCTTTGGGTTTGTCATAAACAGCTCTTAATATTTTGAGGTACATCCCATCAATACCTAGTTTATTGAGAGTTTTCAGCATGAAGAGATGTTGAATTTTATTGAAAGCTTTTCTGCATCATTTGAGATAATCATGTGGTTTTTGTTATGGTTCTGTTTATGAGATGGATTACGTTTATTGATTTGCATATGTTGAACCAGCCTTGTATCTCAGGGATGAAGGTGACTTGATCATGGTGGATAAGTTTTTTGATGTGCTGCTGGATTTGTTTTGCCAGTATATTATTGAGGATTTTCATGTTCATGTTCATCAGGGATATTGTTCTGAAATTTTCTTTTTTTGTTGTGTCTCTGCCAGGTTTTGGTGTCAGGATGATGTTGGCCTAATAAAATGAGTTAGAGAGGAGCCCCTCTTTTCCTGTTTGGAATAGTTTCAGAAGGAATGGTACCAGCTCCTCTTTGTACCTCTGGTAGAATTCGTCTGTGAATCCGTCTGGTACTGGGCTTTTTTTTTGGTTTGTAGGGTATTAATTACTGCCTCAATTTCAGAACTTGTTATTGGTCTTTTCAGGGATTCGACTTCTTCCTGGTTTAGTTTTGGGAGGGTGTATGTGTCCTGGAATTAATCCATTTCTTCTAGATTTTCTTGTTTATTTGCATAGAGGTGTTTATACTATTCTCTGATGGTAGTTTGTATTTCTGTGGGATCAGTGGTGGTATCCCCTTTATCATTTTTTATTGTGTCTGTTTGATTCTTCTCTCTTTTCTTCTTTGTCTGGCTAGCAGTCTGTTTTGTTAACCTTTTCAAAACATCAGCTCCCAAATTAATTGAGGAGTGTTTTACTTCCAATTATGTGGTCAGTATTAGAATAAGTGTGATGTGTTGCTCAGAAGAATGTATATTCTGTTGATTTGGGGTGGAGAGTTCTGTAGATGTCTATTAGGTCCTGTTGGTCCAGAGCTGAGTTCAGGTCCTGAATATCCTTGTTAGTTTTCTGTCTGTCTAATATTGACAGTGGGGTTTTAAAGTCTCCCACTGTTGTTTTGTGGCTGTCTCTTTGTAGATCTCTAAGAACTTGCTTTATGAATCTGGGTGCTCCTGTATTAGGTGCATATATATTAGGATACTTAGCTCTTCTTGTTGTGTTGATCCCTTTACCATTATATAATGCCTTTCTTTGTCTTTTTTTTATGTTTTATGTTTGTTGGTTTAAAGTCTGTTCGTCAGAGACTAGGATTGCAATCCCTGCTTTTTTTTTTTTTTTTTTTTTTTTGCTTTCCATTTGCTTGGTAAATATTCCTCCATCCTTTTATTTTGAGCCTATGTGTGTCTTTGCACATGAGATGGGTCTCCTGAATACAGCACACTGATGGGTCTTCACTCTTCATCCAGTTGCCAGTCTGTGTCTTTTAATTGGGGCATTTAGCCCGTTTGCTTAAGATTAATATTGTTGTGTGTGAATTTGATCCTGTCGTTATGATGCTAGCTGGTTATTTTGCCTATTAATTGATTCAATTTTTTTCATAGTGGCTATGGTCTTTACAATTTGGTATGTTTTTGCAGTGGCTGGTACTGGTTGTTCCTTTTCATGTTTAGTGCTTCCTTCGGAGCTCCCGTAAGCCCGGCCTGGTAGTGACAAAGTCTCTCAGCATTTGCTTGTCTATAAAGGATTTTATTTCTCTTTTCCTTATGAAGCGTAGTTTGGCTGGATTTTAAATTCTGGGTTGAAAATTATTTTAAAATGTTGAATATTGGCCTCCACTCTCTTCTGGCTTGTAGGGTTTCTGTAGAGAGACCTGCTGTTAGTCTGTTGGCTTCCGTTTGTGGGTAACCCGACCTTTCTCTCTGGCTGCCCTTAACAATTTTTTTTTCATTTCAACCTTTGTGAATTTTGATGACTATGTTGCTCTTCTCAAGGAGTATCTTAGTGGCATTCTCTGTATTTCCTGAATTTGAATGTTAGCCTGTCTTGATAGGTTGGGGAAGTTCTCCTGGATAATATCCTGAAGAGTGTTTTCCAACTTGGTTCCATTCTCCCCGTCACTTTCAGGTATGCCAATCAAATGTAGGTTTGGTCTTTTCACATAGTCCCATATTTTTTGGAGGCTTTGTTTGTTCCTTTTCATTCTTTTTTTCTCTAATCTTGTCTTCACACTTTATTTCATTAAGTTGATCTTCAGTCTCTGATAACCTTTCTTCGGCTTGATTTATGCAGCTATTGATATTTGTGTACGCTTCATGAAGTTCTAAAAATATGGAAAGCTTCACGAATTTGCATTTCATTCTTGCTCAGGGCCCATGCTAATCTTCTCTGTATTGTTCCAATTTTAGTATATGTGCTGCCGAAGCGAGCATGGAAAGCCTTATTTTTAAAAAGCGTGCTTAACTGCCTTTAAGGAGTATTTTTTACTTGTACTTTGATTGGTACTGAAACATTGAGCTTGGACTTTCTTCATGAAATCACATGCACCAAACACCCCTTTGGGGTTGGGATTTTTGTTAATTCTTTTTTTTTAATTTAAATTACTTTAGGTTCAGGAGTACATGTACTGGTTTGTTACATAGGTAAACTTGTGTCATGGAGGTTTGTTGTACAGATTATTTTGTCACCCAGGTACTAAGTCTAGTGCCCATTAGTTTTTTTTTTCCTGTTCCTCTCCCTCCTCCCAGCCGCCACTGTCTGATAGGCTGCAGTGTCTGTTATTTCCCTCTGTGGATCTATGGTGTTCTCATCATTTAGCTCCCAATTGTAAATGAGAACATGTGGTATTTGGTTTTCTCTTTCTGCATTAGTTTGCTAAGGATAATGGCCTCTAGCATCATCCATATTCCTGCAAAGGAAGTGATGTCGTTTTTTCTTATGCCTCTATAGTATTCATGGTATGTATGTACCACATTTTCTTTGTTCAGTGTTTTATTGATGGATATTTAGGTTGATTCCATGTCTTTGCTATTATGAATAGTGCTGCAGTGAATGTATGTATGTACGTGTCTTTATGATAGAAGGATTAATATTCCTTTGGGTATGTACTCAGTAATGGAGTTGTTGGGTCAAATGGTAGTTCTGATTTTAGGCCTTTAAGGAATCACCATACTGTCTTCCACAATGGTTGAACCAATTTACATTCCCACCAACAGTGTGTGTGTTCCTTTTTCTCTCCAACCTCGCCAGCATCTGTTATTTTTTGACTTTTTAATAATAGCCATTCTGACAAGTGTGAGATGGCATGTCATTGTGGTTTTGATTTATTTACATTTCTCTAATGATCGGTGATATTGAGGGTTTTTCATATTTTGCAAAAGTTTTTTCCCATTCTGTAGGTTGTCTGTTTATTCCGTTGATAGTTTCTTTTGCTGTGCAGAAGCTCTTTAATTAGTTCCCATCAGTTTTCGCTTTGGTTTCAGTTGCCTTTGGCATCCTCATCATGAAATCTTTGTGTGTTCCAATGTCCAGAATGGTATTGCCTAGGTGTCTTCCAGGGATTTTATATTTTTAGGTTTTATATTTTAAGTTTTTAATCATCTTAAGTTAATTTTTATATATGGTATAAGGAAGGGGTCCAGTTTCAATCTTGTGCATGTGGCTAGCCAGTCATCCCATCACCATTTATTGAATAAGAAATCCTTTCTTTCTTTATTGCTTGTTTTTGTCAGCATTGCTGAAGAGCAGATGATTCTAGGTGTGTGGCCTTACTTCTGGGCTTTCTGTTCTGTTGGTCTGTGTGTCTGTTTTTGTACCAGTACCATGCTGTTTTGGTTACTGTAGCCGTGTAATATAGCTTGAAGTCTGGTAGCGTGATGCCTTTAACTTTGTTCTTTTTGCTTAGGATTATCTTGGCTATCTGGGCTCTTTTTTGGATTCTGTATGAATTTTAAAATAGTTTTTTTTCTACTTCCATGAAGAATGTCAGTGGTAGTTTAATAGGCATAGGGTTGAATCTATTATATAAATTGCTTTGGTCTGTGTGGCCATTTTCACGATATTGATTCTTCTTGCCCATGAGCATGGAATGTTTTTTCGTTTGCTTGTGTCATTTCTGATACCTCTGAGCAGTGTTCTGTAGTTCTCCTTATAGTATCTGTCACCTCCTTGGTTAGCTGTAATTCTAGGTATTTTGTTTTTTTGTGTGGTAGTTGTGAATGGGAGTTCATTCCTGATAGGTCTCTTGGCTTGCCTGTTGATGTATAGGAATGCTAGTGATTTTCGTATGTTGATTTTGTATCCTGAGACTCTGCTGAAGTTATCAGCCTAAGGAGCTTTTGGGCCGGGATTATGGGGTTTTCTAGATATACGATCATGTCATTTATTGAGTTTTTAACATGAAGTGGTGTTGGATTTTATCAAAAGCCTTTTCTGCATCTATTGAGATAATCATGTAGTATTTATTTATTTATTTTATGCATAACTCTTTCCTCAAGTTAGAGGGAGAAAATAAATTTGCAAGCCAAGGTGGAATTTGTTTGGAAGGCTCTGTGTGATGTTCTCATATAAATTACAGAAATGAGTAGTCTTAGAATATCAGAATAAAATAGAACTTTAAAAAATCCATGTAGTAGTAGGACAAAAAAAAGTGTAATTAGCTAGTTAACACTCTGTCTGCTATGTAGTAACCTATTTACTATGGGTCATTTATTGATTACCACACAAGATTGTTAGGAAAATCTTTGTAGCAAAAATGGCCATGATGTTCAAATGTGTGGACAGTAAATAATCCACTTTGCTTTTGGCTCCTAGTTCTAGGATTACATTTAAAAGATCTCAAATGAATTTACTGTCATTGCAGTTAAAAAGTATAAACTGTTAACCTCTTGTCAAGAACACTTTACTGCTGTTCTTTATATTAAAGTTAGGCATATGCTGAATATCATAAAAACTGGTTGGATACAGAAAAAAAGTTGATTTGTCTCGTGCAAATCAAAAACCCCAAACAATTTACAAGCTATTTTGTAGTTTAGAGGATATTAAACAGGCATCACTCATGTTTTGAATTATTCAATATATGTGATCTTGTCAACTTGGATGGCTTTTGCATTTTCTCAAATTTGCTTGTGTGTGTGTGTGTGTGTGTGTGTGTGTGTGTGTGTGTTTGAGACGGAGTCTCATACTGTTGGCTGGAGTACAGTGATGCCATCTCAGCTCACTGCAAGCTCTGCCTCCCGGGTTCAAGCAATTCTCCTGCCTCAGACTCCCGAGTAGCTGGGATTACAGGTGCACACCACCACACTCATCTAATTGTGTGTGTGTGTGTGTGTGTGTGTGTTTTCTTTAGACGGAGTCTTGTTCTGTTGCCCAGGCTGGAGTGCAGTGGTGTGATCTCGACTCACTGCAAGTTCCGCCTCCTGGTTCACACCATTCTTCTGCCTCAGCCTCCTGAGTCGCTGGGACTACAGACGCCCACCACCATGCCTGACTAGTTTTTTGTATTTTTAGTAGAGACGGGGTTTCACCATGTTAGCCAGGATGGTCTCAATCTCCTGACTTCGTGATCTGCCTGCCTTGGCCTCCCAAAGATTTTTTGTATTTTTAATAGAGACGAGGTTTCACCATGTTGGCCAGGCTGGTCTTGAGCTCTTGACCTCATGATCCACCTGCCTTGGCCTCCCAAAGTGCTGGGATTACAGGTGCGAGCCACCGCGCCCGGCCATGTGTGTGTTTTTAAAACTGTTTTTTAAATTCCATTTCTTGGCCGGGCATAGTGGCTCATGCCTGTAATCCCAGCACTTTTGGAAGCTGAGGTGGGTGGATCATGAGGTTAGGAGTTTGAGACCAGCCTGACCAACGTGGTGAAACCTCATCTCTAATAAAAATAGAAAAATTAGCCAGGTGTGGTGGCAGGCACCTGTAATCCCAGCTACTCGGGAGGCTGAGGCAGGAGAATAGCTTGAACCCGGGAGGTGGAGGTTGCAATGAGCCACGATCATGCCATTGCACTCCAGCCTGGGTGACAGAGCAAGACCCTGTCTTGGAAAAAAAAAAAAAAATTCAATTTCTTAAAGAATTGGAACCATCAAAGTTGGCAAGCATTAAGCATGCTAATTAGTTCAACATACTGACCAGTTCTCTGAATTATTAGTTCAAAGAAGCATGTGGACAGAGATGAAATTAAATTTGGGAATTTTTCACTCTAGTTGTTTTAAGATACTTAGGTTTGCTTTGATCTGTAAATAACAGATGCTTTTTCATGCATGGTGTAGAGTATATGAAACATGTTCAAAACTTTATCTCAGATACTTAAAATCAAGTTATTTTCCTAATATGCATGCATTTGCTTTATTTTAAAAAATAAACTGGCATAAAATAGGTGTAAGGCCATACATAAAATTTGCTTTATTAATTGCTAAAATATATTGCTTATTTAAATAATCGGTTTTAAGAGTAAAAGCTTTGGCAACTGTGAAAGCATGGGGAGTATGTGTTCATATGTGTGTGTACTATATGTGTACACATAATACACTTTTAGGTATCTAAGTAGTGAAGATAAATGTCTGCTTTACTTTTATTAGCTAAATATTCTATTTAACTTAATAATTACTTAATCACTAGAATGAAAATAAAACTTTGTAGACTGAACATAAACATTGTTTTTAACTTAAGTATCATAGTTTACTACTTCTTTTGGCTCTTAACCAAAATTTTAGTAGGGGGGGAGACGTTTTTTAATGAATGGCATAAAATGGATGGCAGATGGGATGAGAAAGGTGTGGGACCAAGAGGGTAAGAACTGAGAAGTCCTCGATTCTGTTTTCCATACTCCCTGATCAGAAGGCTTGATTGGCATAGGCCCTGCTCCAACCTAGTGTAAGCTGCAGGAAGCAATGTGACAAGAGTCCAGATTGTCGTCCAGTAGTGTATGCCTTCCATTTATAAGTAATAATAGGAATAAGAATGTCTGGCATTGAGCTGGGTGCAGTGGCTCACGTCTGTAATCCCAGCACTTTGGGAGGCTGAGGCGGGTGGATTACCTGAGGTCAGAAGTTCAAACCAGCCTGGCCAACATGGTAAATCTCCCATCTCTACTAAAAATACAAAAAAATAGCTGGACATGGTGGTGGGCGCCTGTAATCCCTGCTAGTCGGGAGGCTGAGGCAGGAGAATTGCTTGAACCCGGGAGATGGAGGTTGCAGTGAACTGAGATCGTGCCGTTGCACTCCAGCCTGGTCAACAAGAGTGAAACTCCTTCTCAAAAAAAAAAAAAGAATGTCTGGCATTAATTCTAGAACTGAGATGCTCTTCTGCTTAGTAAAGTCATTTTTTCTTTTTGATCATTAAACTACATGAGGTTTTGTAATGCATTCCATTTGTGGCTGTTCTTTATCAAAATATTAATATAAGAGTAGCTTCCTTAGTACATCAGACGTCAGGACACTGAAGGTCTAGTTGCAATTTTGCCACTTACTATCTTGTGCCTTTTGAAGTTATTTAATCTCTCTGGGTATTGATTTCCTCCTTTTAAAAATAGTTGGTAAACTATGACCTGTGGGCCAAATCTAGATCACAGCCTGTTTTTGTAATAAAGCTTTATTGGCATGTGACCACTTTCTTTCATTTAGGTATTGTCTGTCTGCTTTCACACAACAATGGCAGAGTTGAGTCGTTGTAACAGAGACTGTATGGACCATAAAGCCTAAACTATTTATTGTCTGACTCTTTACAGAGAAAGTTTGCTGAATCCTAGACTGGATCATCTTTGAGGGCTGTGTGATGCCTTAGATTAGATTTCCTTTTTGTCAATTTCTCTTTAATTCTAAGCTCTCAAAGTCTGTCTGTCTTTAAAGCGTATAGCATATCATTTCCTTGTTATCAAATTTGCAAATTATGAAAAGAAGGAAAATACTGAGTAGATCATTGGTTCCCAAAGTACAGTCCCTCCACGAATAGCAGCTGCATTCCCTAGGAACTTGTTAGAAATGCAGACTCTAAGTTCCCACTTGAGACCTTCTGAATCAGAAACTTGGGGTGAGGCCCAGAATTTGTGTTACACACCCTCTGAATGATTCTGATGCATTCTGAAGTATGAGAACCACTGGACTAGGTGATACCAAGTTCAGTTAACAGATTTTCTTCTTCTGTTTTGAGAAAAAAGAAAAGCTTCAATACCAAAACCATTTGGTAGATATATCAGGAGGAAAATATATTGTTGGATATTATTACTAAACTGGTGGAATTAATATTTTCTCTAGTAAAACTGTTTGTCATAAATTGTGGATAATTTTTAATGAGAAATTTCTGAGAGGTATATCTGTGTCACCTTCAGCATATTTTTAATGGACAGAAAAGTAAATATGATTGGTTTCTTTGTGGGGTTTTCTTTTCTTGGTGGGAGATCACTTTGATTTATTTCAAAACTGATGATTTGTAATAAACAGTTTTAGAATAAAAGAATTACATTAAGAATTTAATTTGCTTGTGAAGAAATGTTTTCAGGAAAGAGCATTTAAGGGGCACAGCAGCCTCTCTGCTGTAGCTGGATTTCTTACCCATTTTTAGTGACATCAATGTTGAATTGACTTTCCTCAGTGCTAAAAGCTGCTAGAAATGAGCACCAATCACACTACTGATCTGTGTTAGGAAAGATCACAAACACAGTGCTTTGTAATAAATCTTAAAAAGAGGAATAGCAAAATTGTACATGTCAAGAAAGCATTACAGGATGACATTGTTATTTGGAGAATTGCTTTCGTCTTTGAGATATCTCACACCTGCTTCATTTGGCATAGAATGTTTCCATTTCATGAAAACAGTCTTTTCCCTCCCCAGATCCCAAGTTATATAGAAACAGTATGCTAACAAGGGAAAATTTTAACATAAAAACTCACTTGAAGGTGCCATTTAAAAACTCGGTGTATAAACTGAGTTAACTAACTTTGTTTTGTTGAAAAGGGACCCGTGGTTCATGTGTGTTTATGTGTACACATGAATATGTATGTATGCATTACTGTGTGTTTGTATATGTATGTTTACAGTTCATTTGATGTGCATGTGTATGCACCCATTTCCATGTATATATTTAAAAGAATACGTACAAGAGATTATTTTTTTGAGGCAAAGACTCCTTAGCTGGAGTGTAGTGGCACAGTCTCAACTCACTGCAACCTCCGCCTCCTGGGTTCCAAGCGATTCTCATGCCTCAGCCTCCTGAGTAGCTGGGACTACAGATGTGTTCCACCATGCCTGGCTAATTTTTGTGTTAGTAGAGACTGGGTTTTGCTTTGTTGGCCAGGCTGGTCATGAACTCCTGGCCTCAAGTGATCTGCTCACCCAGCCTCCCAAAATGCTGGGATTACAAGTGTGAGCCACTGTGCCCGGTGAACAAACTTTTGTATATGTAATCCTCTAATACTCATTTTTAACGACTTCTAAAATCTGTGTTAACCCTCAGTCACTAACACAGTTCCGTAGGCCATATTTATTACTGCTTCTTTCACTTTTCTCCTTTCTTAATGCATGAAAAATATAGTATGATCCAAGGGAGGTATGTGTGCATGGGGTGTGTGTTTATAGAGTAATAGTTAAATGTCTCGAAATAAACTGATTTGGATTTTTAGGCTGTAGATGTTTTTGTTTTTTATTCAATGTCTTGATTGTTTGACTATCATCATGGTTGTTTGTATAACTCCTTGAGAAGCTTCCTCATGCGGGTAGTTTTTGAAAAGGGGAATATTTATTTGCTTCAGTTTTTCAGGGGATGGTATCATACTGCTTTTCACATTTTGTGGATGACTTATTTGGCTATCTCTGGGCAAAATCCAGTTAAAAATAATAGTATTTAATATTTAATAAACTACCAGGCTTTTGAACCATCTGGAACTTTATTTTCTTTGCACGCAACATCTGAGTTTCAGCTGTTAGCGTTTCTCCTTTGCTCTGGGAAGGGTCAATTGCTTTTAAAGTCTTTGAAGCTTGCTGTGTCAGCCCTTTTCATATTTTCAAAATGCCCGTGTAAAAGGGCTTTTCATCCATTCATGGTGATAATTTTTTTGAACTTGAGGTTTGAACCAAGCTAATCAAATTTAATTATAGCTTAAATCCTGTTACAGTGAACTCCAGTGGACTTCTAGGCTAGGTTTTTTTTTTTTTTTTTTTTTTTTTTTTTTTTTTTTTTTTT
>NW_016804543.1:592304-599857 GCF_001698545.2 Rhinopithecus bieti | reverse complement strand
TTTTTTTTTTTTTTTTTTTTTTTTTTTTTTTTTTTTTGGTGTTAATTGGAATTTAGCCATTACCAATATTACTTGAAGTGAGCAGGCCATTGACTGCAGTTTGGGAGACCTTTTGTAATGGCCAGATTTTAGTTCTAGTGACATTGGCAATATAATTTGAACTTTATTCTTTTCCAAAGGAAATAATTGATTTAGCCACAAGTAAAATTTTTTGTTCTTTGCATATATTTCAAATTATCTTTTCCTATTCATCTTAAACAGTTTTGAACAATTAAAATCTTAAAACTACTTTTTAAAAGAGTCCTTTGGTGGTGGTGTCGCTGATGCTCGTTTTCTGTTTTTAAGATCCATAACAGAATGAGGATTTATATACATCCTCCTAGGGATAATGTCATGGTTTCTGCATATTTGCATAGCATTGTGAGAGAGACTTTTTCATTTTTGCTTCATGTAAAAAAGTTTGAGCAGTATAATTTTCTAGAAAGAAGGAAATATAAATATTTTAGGCTGTAGCATATATTAAAGGGAGGTGGACTAGTACTGATATTTTTAGTGCTTTCTTCAAAATCATTGCTAACACGTGTATTACATTTTAGTATCTTGTTAAATTCACTTGTTAATCTGTATTTATGCTTCTGTATGTGCAAAGTTTTTTGGTTTTTCTAACACAATTTAAAATTCTACTTAAAGATTACATTTTGTTTGGATTTCTAAGCAGATTTGAGAATTATGGCATTGAAAATACTTTGTTGCTTTTTATGTCTAAATAAAGTCTGCATTTTTATAATATTGGACCAATGTTTGACCTGCTGGAATAAAATGATAGAACTCATTCTATCCTCAAAGAATTGGATCCTGAAATGGAAGACAGGGTTCATGAAGGAGAACAAATAGCAGAGCTCATACAAAGGTGAAAATTTGCATTTCTTTTTAATATTCAACTCAAAATTGCCAGTTTCCCTGAATTTGTTATAACAAGGTCTCTTGTTTTAAAATGAAGTGAAATGTGAAGTTAATTTACATACTAGCTGCTTTGAAGTGTAATTTTGCTTGCCAAGTTGTTATGGATTTTTATACAGACTTTTAAAAGAATTTTTGTAATAACGCTGCCACAGTGTGTAGGACGAGTTCATGCCTTACATCTTTGATGGGCTTTAGAATTGTTTGCCACAGTCCCCACTCTGGTTGGAGGATACAACCAATTCATCTATGCCTTTTGACTTACATGCCAGAGAGTATGACTTCTGCATCTGTTTGTTAGTATTTTTATGTAAGCAGAAGCCAAGAATATCATTAGAAACTAAAGCTTTAACAAGAAGGACTGAACCCTACTAGGCGAACATAATTTATAGAGAGCAGGGGCTGATATTTTCATTTGGGAAAAATGCTTCCATTTCTGTACGTGTTTAGACAGAGTACCTTGAGCATTGTTTTAGTCTTTTCCTGTCTACATGTTACCATTAAGAACTCAGGTGGATGGAACATATTTTATGTGTAGTTACAGAGAGATACAGAGCTAAAAGGCTACAGATACAAGCATTAGAATTGTGATGGGGGTGATTAGAAACACGGACTCCGAAGGTTGCTGCCTGTCTGGGTTCAAATCTCAGCTCCAGTACTTAGCCATGTGGCTTTAGGCAAGTTATTTAAACTGTCTTATTTTCTACCTCTGTAAGATGAGAGTAACAGTAATACCAACCTCATAAGGTTGTCGGGAAAATTACATGTGTTCATACATATGAAGTGCTTAGGACAGTGCCTGATATATAGTTCTATATAAATGTTATGATTTATGATTATTGTTGTGATGATGATGATGGTAATATCACTAGCAGCTCTTCTGAAACTTGTTGGCCTCATCCAAGGCCTATCATTTAGCTTTATCCCATGTCTCTAATACTTCATCTGTTGTGCAGAGTATATCCTGAACTTTCCTCCCTCTGAATTTGCCCACTTGGCACCTCTTCATTTGCTCTTAAAATCTCTAGACCATAAATTTCAAAGAGGTGACCCAAAATGTTGGACTCAAGGTTTTTGAAAACTATAAGCTAACATGTTAAAATTGAGTGGTTTCATATACAACTTCAGATATCCAAGTTTTCTTGGACGATCTGGATTTCTGGTCATAGTGGGCCTACATTTCTGCATGGCAGTAATTGTCTAGAACAGAGCGGCTACCTGTTTTGACAGAAACTGTGCTCTCCATGTCATCAGAGTCCCTGCCACTTCCTGTTGTTTTGACACTTTTCTCATTCTCGTCATCAATATCATTTGGGCCATGTAATACTTATTTGCTGCCAGCAGTTTAGAGTAGGCAGTGGTTCTCCACTATGTGTTCTGCACACTCATACTCCAGTAGTCCTTTGCTGGTAGGTCACCAGATTTTGATCCATGTGTAAAACATAGATTTGTTAAAATCAAGTATGCATAATAGTGTCTTGGCGTTGTCTGTCAGAAGGAACATTGAGCTGGGCAGGTGTGCTTGTGTATTAGAGCTGGATACAACGTAGTGAAAAGTTTAGCCCATATTTAAGTTCAAACCAAAGATAAGTGATTAAAGCCCAAGCCAAAGAAAATTGGGATATGGGAGAGCTTTGCCTTCTGAGTGTGGAAGGGAGCACAGGTGGGGCATGCCACATGTTCAGTGTCCCAGTGCTAGGGGTTCAGCAGGGATAAAGAGAGAGAACTGATGCCTTAAAGCAGAGTTTAAGAGGACCCCCCCCCCCCCATGCATTCCAGGCTGTGTAGCAGCATCCCTGGCCTCTACGCCAGGAACGGTGAGCAGTGACAATTTAAATGTCTCCTGGGAGGCAGAAAGACACAGAAGACATTATATAGTAGTTATCATGGTCTAGTCACTGTTGACATCTTTAATGTTGCTTTTAGTCTTTGAATCCTTTGAAATATTGGCTTTATTTAATACTCCACTTTATTTATTTAATACTCTACTTTTCTAAAGCATGCGGTATTTATTTTATGGCCATTTTACTACAGTATCAGAGAGGAGATATACTTCTCTCCCCCTCTCTAGTCAAGCACAACTGCTTGTATCTTTAAGGAGCAGCCACCTTTAAGGAAAGATTTCTGAGGGAACAACTAATGGTGCTGGAGGAACTGGGCTGTGGCTCGTCCTCTGCTGCTCGTTAGCCCTGTGAACCTGGGGAGGCTAGCTTCCTGTCTTAGTCTTGGCTAGAAAGTGAGGGGGCTGGATCAGATAATCAGCAAGATGCCTTCCGGGTAAGATTAGGCTGTAAGTCAGAAAACACTGTAGGACTTCTGGAACTTTAACTGCCAGTCAAGATCGCTTAACTAGAATGTCCCACATTTTTCACTCCATTGAAATGAGTAACTTCAAGTGTCATGTAACATCAGGATCACACAGGGGAACATCTAGAGGTGCAGTAGATAATTGTTAGCTTTCTGTTGCTGTGTAATGAATTACCACAACTTTAGTGGTTTAAGGTAACATATATTGATGATCTCATGGGTCTCTAAAGCAGCAGTCTGAGGACCGCATGGCCAAGTACTCTGTTCAGTGTTTCACACAGCAGCAGTCAAGGTGTTGCAGGGACTGTGATCTCATCTGAGGCTGGAGTCCTCTTCCAAATGCACAGGGCGGTTGGCAGATGGCATTTCCTTGTGGCAGTATGACTGAGGGTCCTGTTTCTTGTTAGCGATTGGATGGTGAACACACTAGACTTCTAGAGGCTGCTCTCAGGTCCTTGCCGTGTGGCCCCCTCCATAGGCCCTTTTACAACATGAAATTTTGTTTCTTCAGATCCAGCAGGAGAATCTCTCACACTTCAGATCTTGTTAGGAAGGGGCTAGTTTTTCTAAGAACTCACCTTTGAAGTCAAGCCCATCCACGATAATCTCCCTTTTGATAAGCTCAGAACCAACTGATGGGGGACCTTAATTACATCTGCAGAATCCATTCATGTTTGTCATTGAATGTAATCTCGTCACAGGACTTTTTTTCATCCTGTTCACAGTCCCATCCACACTTGATGGGGGAGGATTATATAGGGCAGGTACACCAGGGAGTGGGAATCTTGGGGGCCTCCCACAATGCCTTTTGATTTAAAAAGATTCTGGAGCATAATTTTTCTTATGTCTCATATCTACGCTAACAACTTCCCTTTTCTGTTCAGTTTTGTGTTCAGATGTCCATTGTCATATTTTTTCTTCTATTTTTGCAGGAGGAGGGTTAGAGTCAAAGGTGTGGGATGGCTTCTGACATTCTGTGAGGTGTTGTGTGTGGCTTGTATATATGCTGTTGTACTGGTATACTCTGTAACAACCCCTGATTGCTGAACATTCTAACTGGGATATACATGATTCACTGGTGCTTTCAGGAAATCATTGAAGTGTCAGATATTCAGGATTTGTTCACTAATACATTCTTTAAAATGCTTTTAGAATCATTATATCCAGTTTCCTTTCTCTCTGTACATGGAACTGATTAACCACCATGTGGGCAGAAATCTAATTTGTTGCTGGCTCAGAACTTTGCAGTTTTCAGTACTTTGCAGAATTCTCCTTTTACCAAATGAATTATGATAAAAGTTGATAAATTAGTATTAAGAGGATGATTTATAGCATGTACTGTAATTTATAGGGCCAAAAAGACCTGTTAAACTCAGCACTTTTACCCCATAATGTTAAGAAACTCAAGAGATTTTGTCACCAAAAAGCATATCTTGTGTGTTTTTTTTTTTTTTTTTTATTATAACACGGTGATAGCGCTTGTTAGAGTTCTGAGATTCTTTATTAGCAACTGACAGTTTTCTAGGAACTGAACTTAGAGCTGCCAACAGCCAAAACCATTTCTAAATCATCTCCATTCCATTCCCCTCAAATAATAATGGACAAGCTCATTATAGTTTGTTAGTTTCTCATGCCTTTCTTTGGTGTTCTTATGGTTGTGAGAAGTTTGGAGAAGCAGTGTCTAAATTTAGGAAATGAATTTCTTTTCTGTTACTAAAGGCATTGCTATAATTTAAAGACAACAGGAGAACATGTCTTTTTTTCTCAAATGGATCTGCATATTTTTCTTCTAATGTGTTTCTCTAAGAGTAACATTATGTACTTGAATCAATGTTATAAAAAATGGAACTTCTGGTTAGGATTTTAAAAGGTGATGTTGGGCCGGGCGCGGTGGCTCAAGCCTGTAATCCTAGCACTTTGGGAGGCNAAAAAGGTGATGTTAACAGATACCAAATTTTTTGTATTAGGGATTGAAGGACTTTTATTTATTTATTTAATTTTAATTTTAAGCTCCCGGGTACATATGCAGGATGGGCAGCTTTGTTACATAGGTAAATATGTGCTATGGTGGTTTGCTGCACCTGTCAACCCACCACCTTGGTATTAAGCCCAGCATACATTAGCCATCTTTCCTAATGCTCCCCTCCCCGCAACCCCACTCTGTGAAAGGCCCCAGGGTGTGTTATTTCCCTCCCTGTGTCCATGCGTTCTCATTGTTCATTTATAAGTGAGAGCATGTGGTATTTGGTTTTCTGTTCCTGTGTTAGTTTGCTGAGGATAATGGCTTCCAGCACCATCCATTGATCATTGAGACATGATCTCATACCTTTTTATGGCTGCGTAGTGTTCCATGGTATATATGTGCCATATTTTATTTGTCCCATCTATCACTAATGGGCATTTGGGTTGATTCCTTGTCTTTGCTATTGTGAATAGTGCTGCAGTGAACATAGGCATGCATGTATCTTTATAATATAATGATTTATATTCCTTTGAGTATATACTGTATAATGGGATTGCTGGGTCAAATGGTATTTCTGGTTCTAGCTCTTTGAGGAATTGCCACCCTGTCTTCCACAATGGTTAAACTAATTTACATTTCCACCAACTGTATAAAAGCCTTCCTGTCTCTCCACAACCTCACCCTCACCAGCATCTGTTGTTTCTTTCTTTCTTTCTTTCTTTTTGAGATGGAGTCTCGCTCTGTTGCCTAGGCTGGAGTGCAATGGCACTAACTTGGCTCACTTTAACCGCCGCCTGCTGATTTCAAGCAATTCTCCTGTATCAACCTCCTGAGTAGCTAGAACCCCTGGTGTGCACCACCATGCCTGGCTAATTTTTTTGTATTTTTAGTAAAGATGGGGTTTCACCATGCTGGCCAGGCTGGTCTCAAACTCCTGACCTCGTGATCCACTCACCTCGGCCTCCCAAAGTGCTGGGATTACAGGCATGAGCCACTGCGCCCGGCCTGTTTATTAACTTGGTAATAATTGCTATTGTGAATGGCGTGAGAGGGTATCTCTTTGTGGTTTTGATTTTCATTTCTCCAATGATCAGTGATGTTGAGCTTTTTTTCTTACGTTTGTTGGCTGCATGAATGTCTTTTGATAAGGGTCTTTTCATGTCCTTTGCCCACTTTTTAATGGGGTTGTTTTCTTTTCTTGTCTCTTTTTTTTTTTTTTTTTTTTTTTAAATACTTTAAGTTCTGGGGATACGTGTGCAGAACGTGCAGGTTTGTTACATAGGTATACATGTGCCATGGTGGTTTGCTGCACGCATCAACCTGTCATCTAGATTTGAAGCCTCACATGCATTAGGTATTTCTCCTAATGCTATCCATCCCCTTGCCCCCCACCCAATGTGAGATGTTCCCCTCCCTGGGTCCGTGTGTTCTCATTGTTCAGCTCCCACTTATGAGCAAGAATATGTGGTGTTTGGTTTTCTGTTCCTGTGTTGGTTTGCTGAGAATGATGGTTTCTAGCTTCATCCATGTCCCGGCAAAGGACATGAACTCATACTTTTTTATGGTTGCATAGTATTCCGTGGTGTATATGTGCCACATTTTCTTTATCCAGCCTATCACTGATGGGCATTTGGGTTGGTTCCAAATGGGTTGGTATTGTAAATAGTGCTGTAGTAAACATACGTGTGCATGTGCCTTTATAGTAGAATGATTTGTAATCCTTTGGGTATATACTCAGTAATGGGATTGCTGGATCAAATGGTATTTCTGGATCTAGATAGATCCTTGAGGAATTGCCACACTGTCTTCCACAGTGGTTGAACTAATTTACACTCCCAACAGTGTGGAAGTGTCTATTTCTCCACATCCTCTCCAGCATCTGTTGTTTCCTGACTTTTTAATGATTGTCATTCTAACTGGCGTGAGATGGTATCTCATTGTGGTTTTGATTTGCATTTCTCTGATGGCCAGTGATGATGAACTTTTTTTCGTATGTTTGTTGGCCACATAAATGTCTTCTTTTGAGAAGTCTCTGTTCATAGTTTTTGCCCACTTTGTGATGGGGTCATTTGTTTTTTCTTGTAAATTTATTTAAGTTCCTTGTAGATTCTGGATATTAGCCCTTTGTCATATGGATAGATTGCAAAATTTTATCCCATTCTGTAGGTTGCCTGTTCACTCTGATGATAGTTTCTTTTGCTGTGCAGAAGGTCTTTAGTTTAATTAGATCCCATTTGTCAATTTTGGCTTTTGTTGCCATTGCTTTTGGTGTTTTAGTCATGAAGTCTTTGCCCATGCCTATGTCCTGAATGGTACTGCCTAG
>NW_016804543.1:584880-591539 GCF_001698545.2 Rhinopithecus bieti | reverse complement strand
CCCCCGCCACCTCGCCCGGCTAGTTTTTTGTATTTTTAGTAGAGACGGGGTTTCACCGTGTTAGCCAGGATGGTCTCGATCTCCTGACCTCGTGATCCACCCGTCTTGGCCTCCCAAAGTGCTGGGATTACAGGCTTGAGCCACCGTGCCCGGCCATTCCTAGGTATTTTATTATCTTTGTAGCAGTTGTGAAAGGGAGTTCACTCACGATTTGGTTCTCAGTTTGTCTGTTATTGGTATATAGGAATGCTTGTGATTTTTGCACATTGATTTTGTATCCTGAGACTTTGCTGAAGTTGTTTATCAGCTTAAGGAGATTTGGGGCTGAGACGATGGGGTTTTCCAAATATACACTCATGTCATCTGCAAACAGACAACTGGACTTCCTCTCTTCCTATTTGAATACCCTTTATTTCTTTCTGTTACCTGATTGCCCTGGCCAGAACTTCCAGTACTGTGTTGAATAGGAGTGGTGAGAGAAGGCATCCTTGTGTTGTACCAGTTTTCAAAGTTAATGCTTCCAGCTTTTGCCTATTCAGTATGACACTGGCTATGGGTTTGTCATAAATAGCTCTTACTATTTTGAGATATATTCCATCAATACCTAGTTTATTGAGTGTTTTTAGCCTGAAGGGGTGTTGAATTTTATTGAAGGCCTTTTCTGCATCTATTGAGATAATCATGTGATTTTTGTCATTGGTTCTGTTTATGTGATGGATTATGTTTATTGATTTGCGTATGTTGAACCAACCTTGCATCCCAGGAATGAAGCCCACTTGATCATGATGGATAAGCTTTTTGATGTGCTACTGGATTCAGTTTGCCAGAATTTTATTGAGGATTTTCGCATCCGTGTTCATCAGGGATCTTGGTCTGAAATTTTCTTTTTTTGTTGTGTCTCTGCTAGGTTTTGGTATCAGGAAGATGCTGGCCTCATAAAACGAGTTAGGGAGGAGTCCTTCTTTTTCTATTGTTTGGAATAGTTTCAGAAGGAATGGTACCTCTGGTAGAATTCGGCTGTGAGCCATCTGGCTCTTTTTGGTTGGTAGGCTATTAATTACTGCCTCAGTTTCAGAACTTGTTATTGGTCTATTCAGGGATTTGACTTCTTGGTTTAGTCCTGGGAGAGTGTATGTGTCCAGGAATCTATCCATTCCTTCTAGATTTTCTAGTTTATTTGCATAGAGGTATTTATAGTATTCTCTGATGGTAGTTTGTATTTCTGTGGGATCAGTGGTAATATACCGTTTATCATTTTTTATTGTGTCTATTTGATTCTTCTGTCTTTGCTTCTTTATTAGTCTGGTTATCAGTCTATCTATTTTGTTAATCTTTTCAAAAAACCAGCTCCTGGATTGATTTTTTTTCTTTTGAAGGGTTTTTCATGTCTCTATCTCCTTCAGTTCTGCTCTGAGCTTAGTTATTTCTTGTCTTCTGCTAGCTTTCAAATTTGTTTGCTCTTATTTCTCTAGTTCTTTTAATTGCGATGTTAGGGTGTCGATTTTAGAACTGTCCTGCTTTCCCCTGTGTGCATTTAGTGCTATAAATTTCCTTGTAAACCCTGCTTTAAATGTGTCCCAGAGATTCTGGTATGTTGTGCCTTTGTTCTCATTGGTTTCAAAGAGCTTACTTATTTCTGCCTTAATTTCATTATTTATGTAATAGTCATTCAGGAGCAGGTTGTTCAGTTTCCAGGTAGTTGTGCAGTTTTGAGTGTGTTTCTTAATCCTGAGTTCTAATTTGATTGCACTGTGGTCTGAGAGACTGTTTGTTATTATTTCTGTTTTTTTTGCATTTGCTGAGGAATGTTTTACTTCCAATTGTGTGGTGGATTTTAGAATAAGTGCAATGTGGTGCTGAAAAGAATGTGTATTCTGTTGATTTGGGATGGAGAGTTCTGTAGATGTCTATTAGGTCCCCTTGGTCCAGAGCTGAGTTCAAGTCCTGAATATCCTTGTTAATTTTCTGTCTCGTTGATCTGTCTAATATTGACAGTGAGATGTTAAAGTCTCCTCCCACTATTATTGTGTGGGAAGACTAAGTTTCTTTGTAGGTCTGTAAGAACTTGCTTTATGAATCTGGGTGCTCTGTATTGGGTCCATATATATTTAGGATAGTTAGCTCTTCCTGTTGAATTGATCTCTTTACCATTATGTAATGTATTTCTTTGTCTTTTTGATGTTTTTTGGTTTAAAGTCTGTTTTGTCAGAGACTAGGATTGCAACGCCTGCTTTTTTTTGCTTTCCACTTCCTTGGTAAATATTCCTCCATCCTTTTATTTTGAACCTATGTGTGTCTTTGTATTTGAGATGCGTCTCCTGAGTACGGCACACTAGTGGTCTTGACTCTATCCAATTTGCCAGTCTGTGTCTTTTAATTGGGGCATCTAGCCCATTTACATTTGAGGTTAATATTGTTATGTGTATATTTGATCTGTCATAATTATGCTGGATGTTTATTTTGCACATTAGTTGATGTGGTTTCTTCATAGTGTTGTTGGTCTTTGTATTTTGGTATGTTTTTGTAGTGGCTGGTACCTGTTTTTCCTTTTCATATTTAGTGCTTCCTTCAGTAGCTCTTGTAAGGCAGGCCTGGTGGTGACAAAGTCTCTCTACATTTGCTTGTCTGTAAAGGATTTTATTTCTCCTTTGCTTATGAAGCTTAGTTTGACCGGATATGAAGTTCTGGACTGAAACTTATTTTCTTTAAGAATGTTGAATATTGGCCTTTACTCTCTTCTGGCTTGTAGCGTTTCTACGGAGAGATCTGCTGTTAGTCTGATGGGCTTCCCTTTGTAGGTAGCCTGACCTTTCTCTCTGGCTGCCATTAACATATTTTCCTTCATTTTAACCTTGGTAAATCTGATGATTATGTGTCTTGGGGTTGATCTTCTCAAAGAGTATCTTTTTGGTGTTCTCCGTATTTCCTGAATTTGAATGTTGGCCTTTCTTGCTAGGTTGGAGAAGTTCTCCTGGATAATATCCTCAAGTGTGTTTTCCAACTTGATTCCATTCTCCCTGTCAATTTCAGGTACACCAATCGTAGGTTTTCATAGTCTGATATTTCTTGGAGTCTCTGTTCGTTCCTTTTCATTATTTTTTCTTGTCTTGTCATCTTGCTTTATTTCATTAAGTTGATCTTCAGTCTCTGATATCCTTTCTTCTGCTTGCTCGATTTGGCTATTGATATTTGTGTATGCTTCATGGAGTTCTCATGCTGTGTTTTCCAGCTTCATCGGGTCATTTATATTCTTCTCTAAACTGGATATCCTAGTTAGCCATTCCTGTAACCTTTTATCAAGGTTCTTAGCTTCCTTTCGTTGGGTTAGAACATGCTCCTTTAGATCGGAGGAGTTTGTTATTACCCTCCTTCTGAGGCCTTCTTCTGTCAGTTTGTCATACTCATTTTCTGTCCAGTTTTGTTCCCTTGCTGGTGAGGAGTTGTGATCCTTTGGAGAAGAGGTGTTCTGGTTTTTGGATATTTCAGCCTTTTTTTGGTGGTTTTTCCTCATCTTCATGGATTTATCTGCCTTTGATCTTTGATCTTTGATGCTGATGACTTTTGGATGGGGTTTTTGCCTGGGTGTCCTTTTTGTTTATGTTGATGTTATCGCTTTATGTTTGTTAGTTTTCCTTCTAACAATCAGGCCCCTTTGCTGCAGGTCTGCTGGAGTTTGCTGGAGGTCCGTTTCAGACCCTGATTGCCTGGGTATCACCAGCGGAGCTGCAGAATAGCAAAACTTGCTACCTGCTCCTTCCTCTGGAAGCTTTGTCCCAGAGGGACACCTGCCAGATGCCAGCCGGAGCTCTTTTTTATGAGGTGTCTGTTGAACCCTGCTGGGAGGTGTCTCCCCATCAGGAGGCATGGGGGTCAGGGACCCACTTGAGTAGGCAGGTGTCCCTGAGCAGAGCTTGAGTGCTGTGCTGGGAGATTTGCTCCTCTCTTCAGAACTGACAGACAGGAAGGTTTAAGTCTGCTGAAGCTGTGTCCACAGCTGCCCTTTGCCCCAGGTGCCCTGTCTTATGGAGATGGGAGTTTTATCTATAAGCACCTGACTGGGGCTGCTGCCTTTCTTTCAGAGATGCCCTGCCCAGTGAGTAGGAATCTAGAGAGGCAGTCTGTCTACGGTGGCTTTGCAGTGGGTTCTGCCCGGTCCGAACTTCGCCACAGCTTTGTTTACGCTGTGAGGGAAAACCACCTACTCAAGCCTCCGTAATGGTGGACGCCTTTCCCTGCACCAAGCTCGATCACCCCAGGTCGACTTCAGACTGCTTTGCTGGCAGCAAGAATTTCAAGCCAGCGGATCATAGCTTGCTGGGCTCTGTGGGGGTGGGACCCACTGGGCAAGATGACTTGGCTTTCTGCCTTCAGCCCCCTTTCCGTGGGAGTGAACAGTTCTGTCTCACTGGGGTTCCAGGCGTCAGTGGGGTAGGAAAAAAAGAAAAAGAAAAACAAACAAAAAACCTCATGCACCTACTCTGTCTGCCCAAACGGCCACTCAGTTTGGCTTGAAACCTAGGACCCTGGTGGCATAGGCACCGGAGGGAATCTCCTGGTCTGTGGGTTGTGAAGACTGTGGGAAAAGCATAGTATCTGGGCTGGAATGCACCATTCCTCATGACACAGTCTGTCAAGGCTTCCCTTGCTTAGCGGAGGGAGTTCCCTGGTCCCTAGTGCTTCTTGGGTGAGTCAGTGCCCCACCCTGCATCTGCTCACCCACTGTGGGCTGCACCCACTTTCTAACCAGTCCCAATGAGATGAACCAGATACCTCAGTTGGACATGCAGAAATCACTTGCCTTCTGTTTTGGCCTTGCTGGGAACTACATACCAGAGCTGTTCCTATTCAGCCATCTTGCCATACCCCTGTTTTTTTGTTTTTTTGTTTTTCTTGTAGATGCAAGTTCCTTGTACACTCTAGATACTAGACCTTTGTCAGATGGATAGATTGCAAAAACTTTCTTCCAGTCTGTAGGTTGCCTCTTTGCTCTGATGATGGTTTCTTTCACTGTGCAGAAGCTCTTTAGTTTAATTAGATCCCATTTATCAATGTTTGCTTTTGTTACTATTGCTTTTGGCAATTTTGTCATGAAACTTTTGCCTGTGCCTATGTCCTCAATGGTATTGCCTAGATTTTCTTCTAGAGCTTTTACGGTTTGGGGTTTTACAGTTAAGTCTTCGATCCATCTTGAGTTAATTTTTATATAAGGAAGGGGTCCAGTTTCAGTTTTCTGCATATGGCTTGCCAGTTCTCCCAGCACCATTTATTAAATAGGGAATCCTTTCCCCATTGCTTGTTTTTGTCAGGTTTGTCAAAGATCAGATGGTTGTAGATAGGCTGTCTTATTTCTGAGTTCTTTATTCTGTTCCATTGGTCTATGTGTCTGTTTCTGTAGCAGTACCATGCTGTTTGGGTTATTGTAGCTTTGTAGTATATTTTGAAGTCCAGTAGCATGTTGCCTCCAGCTTTGTTCTTTTTGCTTAGCATTGTCTTGGCTATACGAGCTTTTTTTTCATTCCATATGAATTTTAAAATAGTTTCTTCTGATTCTGTGAAGAATGTTAATGGTAGTTTAATGGGAATAGCATTCAATCTGTAAATTACTTTGGGTGGTATGCCCATTTTTGTGATATTAATTTTTCCTATCCATGAGCATGGAATATTTTTCCATTTGTTTGTGTCCTCTCTGATTTCCTTGCACAGTGGTTTGTAGTTCTCCTTGAAGAGATCCTTCACGTCCCTTATTAGCTATATTCTTAGTTATTTTTTTTTCTCTTTGTAGCAATTGTGAATGGGAGTTGATTCATGATTTGGCTCTCTGCTTGCCTGTTGTTGCTATATAGGAATGCTTGTGACTTTTGCTTGTTGATTTTGTATCCTGAGACGTTGCTGTAAGAAGCTTGTGGGCTGAGACAGTGAGGTTTTCTAGATATAGTATCATGTCATCTGAAAACAGAGACAATTTGACTTTCTCTGTTCCTGTTTGAATACTTGCTTTCTCTTGCCTGATTGTCCTGGCCAGAACTTCCAATACTATGTTGAATAGGAGTGATGAGAGAGGGCATCCTTGTCTTGTGCTGGTTTTCCAAAGGAATGCTTCCAGCTTTTGCCCAGTCAGTATGATTACTGGCTGTGGGTTTGTCCTATATATCTCCTATTATTTTGAGGTATGATCCATCAATACCTAGTTTATTGAGACATAACATGAAAGGATGTTGAGTTTTATTGAAGGCTTTTTCTGCGTCTGTTGAGATAATCATGTGGTTTTTGTTTTTGAATCTGTTTATGTGATGAATTACATTTATTGATTTGCATATGTTGACCCAGCCGTGCATCCTGGGGATGAAGCCAACTTGATCATGGTGGATAAGCTTTTTGATGTGCTGCTGTATTCAGTGTGCCTGTATTTTATTGAGAATTTTTGCACCAATGTTCTCCAGGGATGTTGGCCTGAAGTTTTCTTTTTTTTTTGTTGTATCTCTGCCAGGTGTTGGTATCAAGATGATGCTGGCCTCATAGAATGAATTAGAGAGGAGCCCCTCCTTTTCAGTTGTTTGGACTAGTTTTAGAAGAAAGAGTATCGGCTCCTCTTTATATTTCTGGTAGAATTCAGCTGTAAATCCATCTGGTTCTGGGCCTTTTTTTTTTTTTTTTTTTTT
>NW_016804543.1:563602-584552 GCF_001698545.2 Rhinopithecus bieti | reverse complement strand
TTTTTTTTGGTTGATAGGTTATTTATTACTGCCTCAATTTCAGAACAGATTATTGGTCTAGTCAGGGATTCGACTTCTTTTTGGTTCATTCTTGGGAGTGTTTATGTGTCCAGGAATATATCCATTTCTTAAAGATTTTCTAGTTTATTTGTATTGAGATGTTTATAGTATTCTCTGATTGTTTGTATTTCTGTGGGGTCACTGGTGATATCCCCTTTATCACTTTTTTGTTGTGTCTATTTGATTCTTTTCTTCTTTATTAGTCTAGCTAGCAGTCTATTTTTATTAACTTTTTTTAAAAAACCAGCTCCTGGATTCTTTGATTTTTTTGTTTGTTTTTGGAGGGTTTTTCATGTTTATCTCCTTCAGTTCTGCTCTGATCTTGGTTTTTACTTGTCTTCTGCTAGCTTTGGGGTTTGTTTACTCTTGGTTCTCTAATGGTTTTAGTTGTGATGTTAGGTTGTTAGTTTGAGATCTTTCTAACTTTTTGATGTAGTCATTTATTGCTAAAAATTTCCTTCATGACATTGCTTTAGCTGTGTCCCAGAGATTCTGGTACATTGTTTCTTTGTTCTTATTGGTTTCAAATAACTTCTTGATTTCTGCCTTAATTTCATCATTTACCCAGTAGTCTCAGGAGCAGGTTGTTCCATTTCCATGTAGTTTTGTGGTTTTGGGTGGGTTTCTTCATCTTAAGTTCTAATTTGATTGCATTGTGGTCTGAGAGACTGTTTGTTATGATTTCAGTTCTTTTGCATTTGCTGAGAAGTGATTTTTTCCAATTGTGTGATCAGTTTTAGAGTTCCATGTGGCACTGAGAAGAATGCATATTCTGTTGTTTTGGGGTGGAGAGTTCTGTAGGTGTCTGTCAGGTCCACTCGATCCAGAGCTGAGTTCAAGTCCTGAATATCTTTGTTAATTTTCTGTCTCGATGATCTATCCTTGATAGTAGGGTATTAAAGTCTCCCACTATAATTGTGTGGGAGTCTAAATCTCTTTGTAGGTCTGTAAGAACTTGTTTTATGAATCTGGGTGCTCCTGTATTGGGTCCATATATATTTAGGATAGTTAGCTCTTCTTATTGATTTGACCCCTTTACCATTATGTAATGCCCTTCTTTGTCTTTTTTGATGTTTGTTGGTTTAAAGTCTGTTTGGTCAGAGACTAGGATTGTAACCCCTGCTCTTTTCTGTTTTCCATTTGCTTGGTAAATTTTCCTCCATCCTTTTATTTTGAGTCTGTGTGTGTCTTTGCATGTGAGGTGGGTCTCTTGAATACAGCACACTGATGGATCTTGACTGTTTATCCAGTTTGCCATTCTGTGCCTTTTAATTAGAGGCATTTGCCCATTTACATTTATGGTTATTATTGTTATGTGTGAATTTGATCCTGCCATCATGATGCTGGCTGATTATTTTGCAGACTTGTTTATGTTGTTTTTTCATAATGTCACTGGCCTGTGTACTTCCTTGTGGTTTCATAGTGGTTGGTAACGATTTTTCCTTTCCACATTTAATGCTTCCTTCAGGAACTCTTGCAAGGCAGGCTTGGTGCTGATGAATTCCCTCAGCATTTGCTTGTCTGATAAAGATTTTATTTCTCCTTTGCTTATGAGGCTTACTTTGGCCAGATATGAAATTCTAGGTTGGAAATTCTTTGGTTTAAGCATTTGAATATCGGCCCCCAATGTCTTCTGGCTTGTAGGGTTTCCACTGAGAGGTCTGCTCTTAGTCTGATGGGCCTCCCTATATAAAGATGACCTGGCCTTTATCTCTGGCTGCCCTTAACATTTTTTTTTTCTTTTTTCTTCATTTCAGCCTTGAAGAATCTGATGATTATGTGTCTTGGGGTTGATATTTGCATGGAGTATCTTCCTGGGGTTCTCTGAATTTCCTGAATTTGAATGTTGGCTTGTCTTGCTAGGTTGGGAAGGTTCTTCTGGACGATACCCTGAAGTGTGTTTTCCAACTTGGTTTCATTCTCCTAGTCTCTTTCCAGTACCCCATCAGCTGTAGGTTTGGTTTTTTTAACATGGTCTCATAGTTCTTGGAGGTTTTGTTCATTCTTTTTTTCTAATCTTGTCTGCCTGTCTTATTTCAGCAAGATGGTCTTCAAGTTCTGTTATCTTCTCTTCCACTTGGTCTCTTCAGCTGTTGATACTTGTGTTTGCATTGTGAAGTTCTCATGTTGTGGTTTTCAGCTCCATCAGGTCATTTATGTTCATCTCCTGTTTATTCTGGTTAACAGCTCCTGTAATGTTTTATCGTGATTCTTCACTTCTTTGCAATGAGTTAGAACATACTCCTTTATCTCAGCAAAGTTCGTTACTACCCATCTTCTGAAGCCTACTTCTGTCAATTCATCCATCTCAAGCGTCTGCTCAGTTCTGTGCCCTTGCTGGAAACATGCTGCGATTATTTGGAGGAGAAGAGGCCCTCTGGCTTTTTGAGTTTTCAGCATTTTTGCGTTGATTCTTTCTCATCTTCATGGGTTTATCTACCTTTGATCTTTGAGGCTGCTGACCTTTGGATGGGGTTTGTGTGGGGTCTTTTTTGTTGATGATGTTGTTGTTGCTTTCAGTTTGTGTTTCTTTTAGCAGTCAGGCCCCTCTTCGGTAGGGCTACTGCAGTGTGCTGGGTGTCTACTACAGGGTCCTGGGCCCCTCCCATCCCTCTAGAAATCACCGGAGGCTGCAGACCAGCAAAGATGGCAGCCTGCTCCTTTCTCTGGGAGCTCTGTCCCAGAGAGGCACCAACCTGATACCGGCTAGAATGCACTTGTATGAGGTGTCTGCAGGCTTTTGTCGGGAGGTCTCACCCAGTCAGGAGGAGTGGGATCAGGGACCCACTTAAATAAGCAGTCTGGCTGCCCATTGGCAGAGTGGGTGTGCTGTGCTGGGGGGAGTCCCCCTCATCCAGGCTGCGCTGACTCTCCAGAGCCAGCAGGCATAAAAGACTAAAATTGCTTATCCATGATACCACAGCTGCCCCTCCTCTTTAGGGGCTCCTCTCAGGGATATCAGAGTTCTGTCCATAAGCCCCTGGCTGGGGATGCTGAAATTCCCACAGGGAGGCCCTACCCAGTGAGGAGGAGTGGATCAGGGTCCTACTTAAAGAAGCAGTCTGCCCAAGAACTGACCCAGCGACTGTACTGTGATGTGGGAAGTTGCTCCTGGTCCAGACCACCCAGTCTTGCTGGCACTGGTGGCAGGGGGAAACAGCCAACTGGAGCTGCAGTGATGGCTGCCCCTTTTCCCCAGGAACTGGGTTGTTTTAGGCAGTCTCAGGCCTGGTATGCTGGTTGGGGATTCCAGGCCAGTGGATTTTAGCTCTTGGGGTTCTGTGGGAGTGAGGTCACTTGGCTCCCTGGCTTCAGCCCCCTGCCCGTGGGAGTGGACAGATCTCCTGCCTCACTGGCCTTCCGAGAGCTGAAGTATGCAAATTCTCCTGTGTCTCAGTGCCTGCTCAAGAGGCCAGCCTCCTGAGCAGCTGCTGGGAGTCTGCACAGTTCTGTGCTTGGGACCCAAGGCCCTGGTGGCATGGGTTCACGAGGGGTACCTCCTGATCAGTGGGTTGCAAGGATCTGTGGGAAAAGCATGGCTTTCAGGGAGGAGTAGCACAATCCCTCACTGCCTGCCTTGACCGGGAGAGGGAGCTCCCTTGCCCCCTCCCCTCCCATGAAGCTCCCAGACGGGCCCTTGCTCCACCCTGCCTTTCCTTGCTCTCCATGGGTCATGCCAACCACCTAGTCAGTCCCAATGGGAGAACCTTGGTACTTCAGTTGAAGATACAGAATTCACTCACCATTTTCATCCTTCTCGGTGAAAGCCACAGAGTGGAGCTGTTTCTACTCAGCCTTCTTGGCTGCTCCTGACTTTTTTTTAATTAAATGTGTGTGTGTGTGTGTGTGTGTGTGTGTGTGTGTGTTTTGAGACAGGGTGGGAGACTCTGTCACCCAAGCTGGAGTGCACTGTCTCATCATAGCTCACTACAGCCTCGAAATCCTGAGCTCAAGGGTTACTCATGCTTCAGTCTCCCATGAAGCTGGGACCATAGATACGCACCACCACATCTAGCTATTTAAGTTCTTTTTTTTAGAGAGATGGGATATCTCTTTGTTGCCCAGGCTGGTGTCTAACTCTTGGCCTCCCAGAATGCTGGGATTACAGACATGAACCACCACACCTAGCCTCAAAGGACTTTTAGATTCACAGATTTGAGTTACATTCCCCGTACTGTGACTTACGCTATACTTGCCAACTTTCACTGGACAATGATATTTTCTAAATGCTTAAGGCTATAGAACAAACACTAAAGGCAGTGTCACAGCCACCCTTGAGAAACTTAGTTTTGAGGTGAGAAATCAGGAGTTAGTATCAC
Organism: Rhinopithecus bieti; assembly: GCF_001698545.2. Taxonomy (NCBI): domain Eukaryota; kingdom Metazoa; phylum Chordata; class Mammalia; order Primates; family Cercopithecidae; genus Rhinopithecus; species Rhinopithecus bieti. The sequence goes on along the minus strand of NW_016804543.1, from coordinate 580,173 downwards.
TTAAATCAGGTTAGAGTTTGTAGAACCAAAGTTACTGAAGTAGAGAAGTGTATATGATGGCATAGCTCATTACACATTTCCTGTATATTAGGAGCCTCATGATATAATTGTTTCTTTTCTGTGTTTTTAAGTACCCAAAGTATTGAAAGTTGAGGGTGTGTCAGAGACAAGTGAGATTATATTCATTGGGAAATTCATATTATGGCTAAGAAAATAGCTATAGGCAAAGATACCCTACCAGTATATAATGCATCCTGCTGGTCTGTTTTATCCCATTAAAAACCTTTGTGTGCTTTTATTAGGAGGTTTATTTTTCATATAACTGGGTAAAACAAAATTAGATAATTTACCTTTGAAACAGAGTTGCTTATCTAGCATTCTTATACCTTCCTAATCTGTTATTAGTGAGCTTGTTTACTGTGGCTATTTCTGCCTTTCAAAGTTGATTTGATTAAATTCGGTTAAAATTGTCTGATCTTCCATTAACAGTTTGTGAGCATATAAATACTGTAGACAAAACAAAACCAATATGATACAGCTGCATAACTTAAGGGGTCAGCTAAACTGAAATCAAAGTACTATGACAGCAATTAAATTATTATTATTATTATTATTATTATTATTATTATTATTATTATTATTTTGAGATGGAGTTTCACTCTTGTTGCCCAGGCTGGAGTACAGTGGTGCAATCTCAGCTCACTGCAATCTCCACTTCCCGGGTTCAAGCGATTCTCCTGCCTCAGCCTCCCGAGTAGCTGGGGTTACAGCCACATGCCACCATGCCTGGCTAATTTTTTTGTATTTTTTTTCAGTAGAGACGGGGTGTCTCCATGTTGGTCAGGCTGGCCTCAAACTCCCAACCTCAGGTGATCCGCTGCCTTGGCCTTCCAAAGTGCTGGACAGCAATTTAATCTTTAGTGGGCTTTTAGACAAATAATTGAGACTAAACTTTGAATTAATTAAGCTTGAGCTTTTTATGGTGGTGGTTAATAAAAATATATAAGCTAAAATTTACCATTTTAATCATTTTTAAGTGCCTAACAGCATTGATTACATTCAGTGTTGTGCAACCATGATCACCATTTCTAAAATGTTTTCATCACTGCAAATACAAACTCTGTAACCATTAAGCAGTAACTCCCTACTCTCCCCTCACCCCAGCCCCTAGTAACTTCTAATCCACTTCTGTCTCTCTGAATTTGCCTGTTCTAGTTATTTCATATCAGTGGACCACGTGATACTTGTCCTTTGCATTTGGCTTATTTCACTTAGCTCAGTATTTTTAAGGTTTATCCATGTTGTAGTTTGTATCAGAACTCCTTTCCCTCTTTGAATAATATTACATGGCATGGATAAATTAATCTGTTGATGGTCACCCAGGTTGTTTCCACCTTTTGCTATTGTGAATAAGGCTGCTGTGAACAGTGGTATGCAAGGTTCTGTTTGAGTTCCTGCTTTTAATTCTTCTGGGTGTATACCTGTAAAAGTGGAGTTGCTGAGTCATATAGGAATTCTATTTTTAGCTGTTTGAGGAAGCCCCAAACTGTTAACAGGGACTGCACCATTTACACTCCCACCAGCAATGTTATTAGGGTTCCAGTGTCTTGTCACCACTTGTTATTTTGTTTGTTTTTAAATTATAGTCATACGAATAGGTGTGAAATGGTATAAACCAGTTGCGTTTTTAAAAGTAAATTTAAGATAATTTGTTTATGAAATACTTAAACTTTGCTTAAAAGTGCCCTGAGTTCAACAATTTAAAAAAATTGTTATATTTTAAAACATTTATATAATTGCTATGGTCTGAATGTTTGTATTCCCCTAAAATTCTTATGTTGAAGTTCTAACTTTCAAGATGATGGTATTAGGAGGTGTGTGGCCTTTGGAAGGTGAATTAGATCATCGGGGTGGAGGCCCCACGATGGGATTAGCATCTTTATAAAAACACGTGAGAGAGACCTCGCCCCCACCTCTTTGATCACATAATGTTACAGTGAAAAGACTGAGAGCATTATTAGCATAACCTGGGAACTTGATATTAATGCAAATTCTCAGGCCCTACCTAAATCGGAAGTCTGGGGCTAGGGCTTAGAATCTGTGTTTTGACAAGCCCTCCAAATGATTATGATGCATGCTAAAGTTTAAAGCATTCTCTGTATTTAGAGTTCTTTTCTTGTCTTTTATAGCATGATGAGAGTCTGTGCATCTTGGCGCAGTTGCAGTGTTGTCCCTTCTGGAAAGGCTCCCCCTCCCCTAGTCACCTCCTGCGCTGGGCTCTCAGAGTGCGCTAGTATGGAGTGCTGATAGTTGGTCTGATGTTCCTTCCAGTTTGAGAAACCCTTCCGTGTAGGGATTTGTATCTCTTTACTTCTTTATAAACCGTCATGCTTAGCAAACTGTAGAGGTCCTTTAAAAGTTTGTTCAGTTGAATTGTGTGCCCAGCGGGTGGGGGACAGGGTACATAAAGTAATTATGGGGAAGTAGAGACGAAGCAGGTTGTTACTTGATTCATGGGGTTGTGAACACAATGGCAAAAGCCGAGTTTACTTTTTTGAATAGTTTTCTTGGGGGTGGTATTATCCTTTCTTGTTATGTAGCTTTCTGCCTGCTTTTTTTCTTTCTTTCTGTCTTATTTTAAGAGTGGTGTATGCTAGTTAGAATTCAGAATTATAAGGAGGAACTTTATCTTAGTCTGTTTTGTACTGCTGTAACAGAATATCACAGACTGGGTAATTTATAATGAACAGAAATTACCTGTTCATTGTTCTGGAGGCTAGGAAGTCCAAGATTAGGGGACCAAACTCTCCCTTTTATATGGGACTCTCTCCTGAGATAACGGCATTAAGCCATTCATGAGGGTGGTGCCCCCATGACCCAAGTACCTCTATTAGACCCTGCCTCTCAACACTGCCACATTGGGGATCAAATTTCCAACACATGGACTTTGGGGGGCACATTGAAATCATAGAAAATTTGTTTCAGAATGCTTATAAGGTATGAAATGAACTTTGAAAATGAGTGTGGGGAGATTCTGAGATGTTTCGGTTTTCACTTTTAGGATATAGGAAAGTGTCTTTTAAGGAAGGAATCCTTTGTTATTAATTCACTAGTTTGATACATGCTTTAGATTTTTAAAAAATAGGACACTTTTACCCTGTGAAGTTTAAATATGTGACTAAAGATATTATTTAAAGTTTTGGCACACAATTTCTCACTAAGCAATGACATTCATATTTTCTAGTTTATGGGATAAAAATAAAAATTCGATCAGTGGTTGCTACAGTTTCAATCTCATTACAGCTGCAGTGGAGTTTTCTTATTAAGACAAACCGCCTTTCAACCACAGATACACTTTTTAGCTTAGGCTTCACAAAGCCTCATAACAGGTTCCAATGGCATTGAGTATCTTGCCTTTAACAGACTTCTAGGGCTTTATTTGTTTCCCACAATTTTCTGCATGTTTGTCTCAAATGAACCATAAAATGATTCAGTGACAACATGTGGTTTTAATAACAAACAAGCATGGGCAAATGAATATGGACTTAGAATTTGAAGTTTTATACATATGCCATGACTTAAACTTCTAACTCAATTTATAGCTCAGCACTCAGTCAGTGGTAAATAATTTATCAGTTGCTAGATGGACTTTTTCATTCTAGACTTCAGTTATTTTGGGGGTCTGATATTGAAGACCACAGATCATTGATATAAACAATTTTCTGCAAGTTTTTAATAGAACATTTCTAGTTAGGTTTTGTGATCAAGTGGGAGCAAATTTTCCCCAATCTCTTTTTTACCTTCTTGGTTTTTAATTATTACGGTTTATGTCAGGCCTCATGAGCCCAAGCCAAGCCATTGCATCCCCTGTGACTTGCACATACACGCCTAGATGGCCTGAAGTAACTGAAGAATCATGAAAGAAGTGCAAATGCCCTGCCTCGCCTTGACCAATGACATTCCACCACAAAAGAAGTGAAAATGGCCGGTCCTTCCCTTAAGCGAAGATATTATCTTGTGAAATTGTTTTTCCTGGCTCATCCTGGCTCAAAAAGCTCCTCCACTGAGCACCTTGTGACCCCCACTCCTGTCCGCCAGAGAACAACCCCTCTTTGACTGTAATTTTCCTTTACCTACCCAAATCCTATAAAACGGCCCCACCCTTATCTCCCTTCGCTGACTCTCTTTTCGGACTCAGCCCGCCTGCACCCAGGTGAAATAAACAGCCATGTTGCTCACACAAAGCCTGTTTGGTGGTCTCTTCACACGGACATGCATGACAGTTTATATTGCATCAAAATGAAAATTTCAAGATAATCAAGTAAGGTATTATAAAACTCATTTCTTTACAAAGGTTGCTATTGTGGCTCAAGCCTGTAATCCCAGCACTTTGGGAGGCCGAGACGGGCGGATCACGAGGTCAGGAGATCAAGACCATCCTGGCTAACATGGTGAAACCCTGTCTCTACTAAAAAATACAAAAAAAAAAACTAGCCGGGCGAGGTGGCGGCCGCCTGTAGTCCCAGCTACTCGGGAGGCTGAGGCAGGAGAATGGCGTGAACCCAGGAGGCGGAGCTTGCAGTGAGCTGAGATCCGGCCACTGCACTCCAGCCCGGGTGACAGAGCGAGACTCCGTCTCTAAAAAAAAAAAAAAAAAAAGGTTTCTATTGAAAATGAGTCTTTTTGAAGTAAGAATGTACTATAGTAGCTGCTCTGAGTGTTAGAAATAGGCATAGTGGAGATTCCTCTTTCGTCTCTGAGGTGGAACAGCATGAGGCTACTGGATGTGTGTAAATGTGGTCATTTCCTCAGATCAGGTGGGGCAATGGAAGGGCTGATGGAAGAGAGAGGGTTAGTAGATGCCGTATTGGTATTTGAGTGTCTTGCCTGTAACAGGCTTTGACTGAACGAAAACCACATTTTCCAATCAACCTTATAGTGATAAAAATAATACTCTGGTCTTAAGTAATGTACTATGTCTAAAATAATGTTTTATATCAGTTACTGTAACCACCAGCAAGTTCTTGCCCGCTGCCGATACAAAGCCAATTTATCAAGATGAGGGAATTGCAATAGAGAAAGAGTTTAATACAAGTAGAGCTGGGTAAATGGGAGACTGGAGTTTTATTATTCCTTAGTCTCAGCAAAAATTCAGAGACTGGAATTTTTAAAGATAGTTTGGCCTGTAATCCCAGCACTTTGGGAGGCTGAGGCAGGCGGTTTATTTGAGCCTAGGAGTTCAAGACCAGCTTGGGCAACGTATTGAGATGCTCCATCTACAAACCAAAAAAATTAGCCGGGCCTAATGGTGCATGCCTGTAGTCCCAGCCACTTGGAGGGCTCAGGTGAGGGATGGCTTGAGCCTGGTAGGTCAAGGCTGCAGTAAACCTTGTTTGTGCCACTGCACTGCAGCCAGGGTGACAAACTGAGACCCTGTCTCAAAAAATAAATTAATTAAAATAAAGATAGTTTGACATACTGGGTGTGGTGGTGTGTGCCCGTTGTCCCAGCTACTTGGGAGGCTGAGACGGGGGGATCTTCTGAGCCCAGGAGGTCTGGGCTGTAAAGCAGTATGTCAATTGGGTGTCCACACTAAGTTCAGCATCAGTATGATGACCTCTTCGAAGCAAGGACCACCATGTTGCCTAAGGAGGGGTGAATGGGCCCAGGTTGGAAACAGAGTAGGTCAAAACTCCCATGCTGATCAGTAGTGGGATAGAGCCTGTGAAAAGCCGTTACACTCTGGCCTGGGCAATGAAAAAAATATGTGTATTTTTAAGAAGAGTTCCTGTTTGTTAAAAAAAAAAATGTGTGTGTGTGTGTGTGTAGTTTGCCAGCAGGGGCCTAGGGAATGGGGAATGCTGGTTGGTTGAATCAGGAATGTAATCATAGTGGATTGAAGCTGTTTTTTCATGCCGTCTTCTGTTCCTGAGTGGGATTGCAAAACTAGCTGAACCAGATTTTATTGGTCTGAGTGAGGCCAGCTGGTCTATCAGAATGCAGAGTCTGAAAAATACCTCGAACACTTGTCTTAGGTCTTACAATAGTAATGTTATCCGTGGGAGCAACTGGGGAGGTTAGGCATCTTGTGGCCTCTGGCTGCATGATTCCTCCCAAAGTTAGTTTGGCCTACACCCAGGAATTAACAAGGGCAGCTTGGGAGGTTAGAAGCAAGATGGCATTGGTTAGGTCAGGTTTTCTCACTGTCGTAATTTTGCAAAGGTGGTTTCATTATTAGAGTTTATTTATAAGTACTTTTTTTTTTTCTTTTGCCTTATATTCTCTGTCTTTTGGGAGAAGGAAAACTTTTTTCTTTACTCTCTTATATTTGATAGCTGGGAGCCTACAAATTATAGTGACAAAAGACAGAGTAGCAAGAGAAAAAATAGATTTGATTGTGTATGTGTATATATATATACACAGGAATTCACAAATAAATGTGACTCAAATAGGCAATTTGAATTTTGGGCTTATATACCATCTTATTAGGGGATGGAGAGGGTCCTTCTGAGAGAAATTCAGATTGGATTTTTCTTTATGTTGGAGGATTGACTTAACCCTTGCCTTATCTTGGTCTCCTTCAATGTTTCCACAATTCTAGTATAAGCATTTCCCTTAGAAGCATTCATGCAGCTTCTGTTTATGGGAGATATAAGGCATATATTCAGTGAAAAGTAAAATAGCCAGAATAAAAATCAAATAAAAATTAAAGGTGAGGTGATGCACACCTATCTTGTTTATATAGTAACTTAATGAGGTTTTACAGATTGATTGATGGATGGATAGATGGTTAGCTCATGCATTCATTTACAAATGCATATTCAATCTTTCATATGTACCAGGTACTATGCATAGGGGAAACATCTGTTAACAAGATCAATATGGGCCTTGCTTTTGCCTCTTGCCTAGTTCACAGTCTGGTAAATGAAACCGACATTGTTTAATCAGAGTGTAAGGAGTGCTTTATAGGTGCTATGAGAATGTCTAAGTAGGACACCTGATCTAGTCTGGACCAGTTAATGGCATTTTCCTGAGGGTATGCTGTTGGGTCTGAGTTCTGATTTATGAATAGTTAGTAACTAGGTGAAAAGGGGGTGCAGGGAAGGCCCAGCAGCCCAGCAGAGGAATCATATGTAAGAAGGCCCTGGGGATAAGGCCAGTGTAGCATAAAGCACGAAGGTGGGCCCAGTGGCTAGAAATGAGCCAGCACATGTAGGGCCTCGAAGACCTTGGAAGGACAGTTTCCTTTATCCTAAATGCAACAGAAAATCACTGAAGGTTTTCTAAAGAGAAGGTGATCAGTTTGGTCTGTTTTCTTAATGTTGCCTCTGGCTCCTCTGGAGAATGGATCATAGTTGGGGAGTAAAAAGAGGTTCAACAGAGATGAGTCAGGGTGTTGTAGCTGTCCAGGTGAAAAGTAATAGTAGCTCAGACTAAGAATACATTGGGGAAAAACAGATTGAAGAAATATTTAGGAGAGAAAATTCACAAGATTGGATTGGCTGCTAGCTTGTGAAGAGAAAGGAGGTGCCAAGAAGGACCCACAGATTTCTGACACAACCACCTGATGCATAGTGACCACATTGACTGAGCTCGGGAACCCAGGAGAAGGCTAGGCTTTGGGGGCTGGGGCTTCAGCCTATGGGCTAGATTGCAGGCCATACAGAGTGCCTGTGAGATAGCTAAGTGGAGATACTGCGTGGAGACTGGAACATATGGATCAGGAGCTAGAGTACCTGTCTGGGTTGGAGAAATGTCTGATGGAATGGGGAGAAAACAAACAAAAAACCTGTTTGGGTTCAGCAGCTTTGTGAGTCTTAAAATTTTTATTGGAATGTCCAATAAACAGAAATCTTCAACCGCCACAGATGATGCTAATAAATCCTTTTCTTCCTAAAGTTTTAAATAAAGTATCTTAGATGGCAGCAGCAGTGAAGGAAAGTGAGAGGATAAAAGCCTTAAAATGAGGGACTCTGCAGAGCCATCTCAAGAGAAGCTGCCAGCGAACACGAGTCCCAGCTCTTTCTTGTCTCTTCTTTTCCCAGTTGGTGCCTCTTTCATGGATTAAATACTGAGACTTAGGGAGTGTTGAGTAGCCTGCCCAAGGTCATTTGGTATATCTGGATTCTAAAGATAATCCGTTTGGCTTCATAGCTTTTGCTGTTTCCACTCATCCTGTTGCAGTCCAGAAAACAGTTAAACTAAAATAATAATCTGTAGTCAAAAATCATTTTTTAAGCATCTGTGGTCCCACACAAATGTGAAATATTCTTTATTTCATTATCATACCTCTGAACATCCCTGTCAGTGACTTGTACATAGTTCTGTCAGCCAACAAAACTTAAAGCCTTTGGAACCTTAGAATGGTAAAATGTTAAGGTTGGAAGGGACTTGAGAAATCTTCGTGTCTGATAACTTTCCTTTGTAGATAAGGAAATAAAGATATCAAGGTCAACTAGCCACAGTGGCGCACGCCTGTAATCCCAGCGCTTGGGGAGGCCGAGGTGGGTGGATCACCTGAGGTCAGGAGTTCGAGACCAGCCAAACATGGTGAAGCCCTGTCTCTACTAAATACAAAAAAATTAGCCAGGCCTGGTGGCGCATGCCTGTAATCCCAGCTACTCAGGAGGCTGAGGCAGGAGAATCGCTTGAACCTGGAAGGTGGAGGTTGCAGTGAGCTGAGATCGCGCCATGCACTCCAGCCTGGGCAACAAGAGTGAAACTCTGTCTCAAAAAAAAAAAAAAAAAAAAAAAAAAAAAGATATCAAGGTCACCGATCCCGTTAATAGGAAAAGCAAACTGTAGCCCAAATATCAAACTCTGTATCCTTCCCTGTAGCAATATATGCTGCTCTTCTCATGTTTGACTTCTCTTTTAGCCCTCACATTTAATTGCCAAAGCACTACCAGCTGTTCTTCTAAAATGCCTCACATGCTGATTCCTGTCTCCAAATCCTACTCCTACTAACCTAGCTCAGTCTCCCATCTCCCATGCACTCAAACTCTGTGGCAGGAACCTCCTGACTGGTCTTTTCCTAAGCCACCACCATGCCTGTGCCCCTGTCCAGCTCATATGGGCTTTGACTTTTCCTTGGGCACCACAGAACTGGTTTCAGAATCTTCTGTTGAGTTGCTTCTGCAACTGTGGGTGGGGCCTGGAGGTCAGGGTGGAGTCCACAGAACTTCAGCATACATCTGATGGTTTTCTCAGCTTTGGAGTTTGAGAAGGATCAACTTTTAGGAGAGGGAAGGCAGTCAGCCTCTACTTGAGTGCTGTTGAACTTTTAGTGCCATTTCAATCTATGCTGTAATTAATTTCAGCTGTTTCAGCAGTTTCTTATTAAATGCCCACAGTGGGCCAGGCACTGTCATAGTCATGGGGATATAAAGGCATTAACTTCTATTTAGTAGAGAAACATGTTATTCTTAAAAAATTTAAAAAAGAGATTCCTTTAGATTGTAGGCTCTATGGGGCCAAATACCTTGTTTTAATCATTTTGTATCTCTGGAGTCTACCTTAGCATTGGGCGCTAATGGGCCTTCGGTTAATATTTGTGGTGTTAGTGGAGATTGAGTTAAACCAAGGTTTTCTTTTAACTTTCCTATTGTTTTACTTAGAGACTTTCCATAAAAGATTGATACTCTTTAAAGAGCTCTTAGGTTTTTTGGTTCATTCTGTTATGACTGTCCTTTCCATCCATTCATTTCTTTATTATCTAAGTTAATAATGGAAAGGTAAGTAATGATTTAGTCATCAAGAAAGAGAGGTATTCCTGGGTGTGGTGGTGTACCTGTTGCCCCACCTACTCAGGAGGCTGGAGTAAGAGGATCACTTGAGCCCAGGCGTTTGAGCCCCTTGAAAGAGAGAGAGAGAGAGAGAGAGAAATTAACATGTAACAATTTTTTTTTTTTTGGAAAATCAAGTATTTACACAGTTATATTTTGATTTTGTGTCAAATTGAAAAATACGCATAATACAAATATGTGCCTTGATCTCTATCAGTAAATGTACTGTGTTTTGTTCAGAATTAATATGCTTTGAAAGTATATTTTATGCTCTTACAGTATTTGGTCTTTCCTTGTTTCTGTTTAATACGTTTTAATTAGACAGAAATGTTGCACCAAGTATAGTTGCTTTGCCGGGAACATCAGTGAAGGGGACTAAATGAAAGAGATCTGTCAAAGGTGACCAAACGCTCTGTCCAAAGAAGAAGGCAGAGTGCAATGACAACCCAGAACCTCAGAAGACGATACCAATCCCTCCATTTCCCTCTAAACTGCCACCTGTCAATCAGATTCACTGGGACATTCTGTGGGCCTGGCACCACCAATTAAAGCTGAGCACAAAGACCAGAAATTAGATGCACATAAGGGCCTGTATTCTTTTACCTACCCAAATCAAAAGGATATTCCTAGCACAGGAAAAAAGAGGCCAGAATCTGGAAGTCATTACGCAAAAAATCAAAGGTGGAAAAGAGGGAAACGTCCCTGCAAAGTTCTGAGAAGATGCGTCCTCCCGAAGTGGCTCTTATTCCTGAGGAGGGGTTGCCTCAAGGAGAGTCTGCTGTTCTCCTTGAAGGAGTTAATACAGTTGTGGTGACAACGTCTGCCCCAAAGGCTTCGCTGGCCTCCTGGGCCAGAATTGCAGCCAGGGCAGGGATGCCAGAGGCAGTGAATGGAATCTCCACAAGAGTGGTGTCAAGTGGCATGTGGTCCATGGGAGAAGTCTCCCTGCAGACACAGATGGCTGGGTTCACCTCCAGTTTCATGCTGGACAAGCCTGGGTTCCCGAGAAGCAGGAAGGGAGAGTGAGTGCATGCACGCCTCTCGCTTCCTGCCTTCAATTTTCCACCCCCACACCTTGCAGACAATATGTTGAGCCCCAAATGTGTTCACAGGAACAAGATCTTCAGAAGCCTTCAGCGGAAAAAGAATAGCAAGAAAAAGGGCACATATCTGGTAATGGCAGAAAGCCCGGACAGTTGAGTCCGTGGTGCTGCTGGCAGTTCAACTCTGTTCCTCTCCACACCTGCTTCTAGGCCATGCAGACTGGTGGGTTGCAGATGTTAGCCTAAGACCGTGGCAATGCCTACTGCCTTGTGGTTTCAGATAGAGACTCTCATGTTTAAAAATGGAAAAGCATTTTACAAATTACCATTTAATTCTAGTTAATACGTAGAAAAAGTCATTCACACTACCCCTCTAAAATAGAGTAACTTCTGCTCTTTTAGGTGGGAACTTCTTCAGCTGAGCATTGGGAACGGGTTGAGTGAAGAAACAGTAGTTTGTGTCTGTGCTCAATTTCCCTCCTCAAAATACCGATTATTTTAGGAGTTGCTCCATTCCAATTGTATATTTCATAAATTGTAAAGTATTTTAAGGCAAAGAAAGGCTGTTAATTTTCTCCCTCCCCAAAATGCATGATTTTTAATATTCAAAATAATGTTTTTCAAAATTTTCTTAGTTACCTAAGATTTCTATGGTTTGACTCCAGGATAAAACACAAGGCAGTTTGTATTATTTCCACTTATAATTGTTTTATATATTTCTGCTGTTAAAAATGTTTAAGGTTGCTTCCCACTGATAAATATATAATACATTGAACTTAAAATATATTTATTAACCAGTTCTCCAAAAATAAAAATGAAACGTGTATATAAAATAATTCATCTGTTATATTTAGGGAACTGTATTCATTGCAGTGCAAACAATTGTTAGTGATCTTTACTGAAAGGATTAATCCAAAAGGATGATTCTCTTTTTCATGATTCATTTGCTTATTTTTTTCTTTATTAGTTGGTGGTATGGGTTGGATCATTTGTTTTAAAACCACTTTTCGTATAATTGACATACAAAAAGCTACACATATTTAGTGTATCAAATTGAGTTTAATTTTTAATTTTTTGTGTACTTCCTAAATTTGTAGTCCTGTGAGTCTTAGGACAGATCTGTTTTTCACTTCTCCTGTGTTTTAATGTCCGTTTCCAACATTGTTTTATGATGACGAGTAGGGGATTTTTTTTTTTTTTTGCCACTTTAATGAAGATACAAAAAATAACGCGCTGAAAGGAGTGGTGGAATTGAAAAATTTGTAACCATCATGATATGGAATTAATAGGTTTGGGAAAGAATCCTCAAGAATGTTGAAGTGGAGGAGGAAAGTTTGTTAAGAAGCAAGATGGTTTTATAGTCTCAGTGTTACTCCCTCCCACTTGCCATTGGTTGTTGGTGGTCAGAATTAGTCAGTGTAATAAACAGTACACACATTTTTCCCTTTAAAAAGTTGTACAGATTGTTTTGTGTTTTGTTTAGTATTGTGATGATGATGCATTCTTTTGTAATAATATGAAAAGAGAATAAAAGTCCCATTAAGATGCAAATTCAAAGAACAGGTTATTTCATACGGAAGGTGTTTCTTTATAGTTAGACTTCAACCATTTTCCCCATATAACTTGATTTAATATGAAAGCTGGTTCTGTGAGGCACTCCTCACGTGAATCAGTGTTAGACTTTCATGGTCATAAACTCAGAGCATGTGGTGCTAACACATTACCTACTAATAAATAGGAGATCAGCTGTGGACTCTAGATTTCCCCGTCAGCTCACATATTTTTTAATGGTTTATTTTCATCCTCTTTCCTTTGAAGATGGGACTCTAAAAGGTCTGTCAGCTGATCCACTTCTGTTTCCTATTTAACAGTACCTCCATTCATCGACAGCTGCTAAAGTCATCTATATTAAAAGATCTTTTAACTTAAAAGTCTCTCAGCATTCGATAAATAACTTAGGCATCTTTATAGAAGTATTATACATTCTTTAATCAATAAAGCTTGTGTGTCTTGAACATTTCCTAGTTAGCAGTAAAACACTTAGTTTCTCTTTATAAGATTTTCTTTTATAATTACTTGCATTTAGACTTGCGCCCTTAATTTTCTATTTGTTGTCTAAATGGCACCATTTAAAGTGTTCTAAGAAATTTATTATTTCCTTATTGGATTAGGAGAACATACCTTTAAGGAAAAATTACCCTCTGAGCAGGTGATTTACAGTATTATTTTCTCCTGGCCAACCTTTTTAAAAATCCAAAATATGTGCCACCTAGCTTTTTAAAAGTTTCATTAGAATTAGTTATGTATTATGACATATTTGTGAAGTATGTAAAGTGCTTCGGACAGCACCTGGCACATTGTGAGCACTAAGGGTTTGCCATTATTATTCTTACCTTGATTTTAAAGACGTGAAATATGGAGATGTGACTTTTTGGTTTTTACATTGGAATTTGATATTAAGTTGGTGGCCCGTTCAGTAAAATAATAGCTTACTGTAAAGTTCTCTGCAAAAGATTTTCCATTTTCATATTTAATTTACATGCATATCATAATTTTTATTTCTCTCCTCTTAGAGTCTCTCTGTAGATTTCCTTTTAATGTTTCATACTTAAGGACCTCTTCATTTTCTTAAAATTCTGCATCCTTCTGTTAACCAAACACATTTAGAAAGTCATTCAAATTTTATGCATGTTAAGTGGTACTGAATTGGAAAAGCAAAGGATTGTTTACCCCAGGAGCAAGATGGAGTGTGTGCCTGCTTAATAATGAAAAACATTGTGATCAATTTGCTTTTAACTAGTTCTCCCTTTTTTCTCCCTATTTCCTTACCCCCAAGAATGAATATAAGTGTTAGACAAAGTTGGGGTGAATTTCCGTTAGGGTTTTAAAAGAAATTTTTCTATTATAAAGGAATTGGATATTTATTACATTTTTAAATGTAAGAAAATTGAAAGAAGAAAGGCACTAACAGACACTAAAAGACCATTAGTATTTTGTGGCAGATTGCTCCAGTTTTTTTTCCTCCTACTCTATTCAGTTTTACTTATTTGTTTGTTTATGAGCTAGAGCCTTGCTCCATCACTGTTACCTTGAACTCCTGGCCTCAATCCATCTTCCTGCCTCAAACTCCCAATGTGCTGGGATTATAGGCATCAGTTTCCCCAATTCATTTTAATACTGATGTAGGTAGAGATTATAAATTTACTTCTAGATTTAAAAGCTGTGGTATTTATCTTTATAACTGCTTTAGTATGTTTTTTCTAGGGATCTATTTCTTGATTCAGTAAATAATTATAGATAACCTCCTATGTTCCAGATGCTGTTCTAGGGGCTTTGATTCATTAGGACATCCTACTCCTACCCCATCCTTAACTTTCTGCCTTCTGCTCATCTTTCAGTACACTCTTGACATCAGGAGCTTCCAGTAAGTTAGCCTGGCAGATAGGATGCGGTTTGTGTGAGGGAGCGAGCTGTCAAAATTGACTCCAGGGTCCGGTATGGCCTATACAACTGGGCCTATGTAGTCATCTTTAAGATGGAGAAACTGTAGGTAGAGCCAGTTTGGGAGGAAGGTTATGCAAGTTGAGTTTGGACATGTTTAATTTAAGATACCTATTAGACAACCTAATGGGAATGTTGAGTAGATAGGGAAAAACACTGATTTTCTAATCAGATGTGACAAGAGGTTGGCCAGAATTTTGCACAATTATCAAGATTATTTAAATGTGTGTGTTATATATATGTGTGTGTGTGTGTTAAATGTTAGTCTACAATAGGAGTAGGATATATATAAAATATATTTCATGTGTGTCTGTTCATATCTTCATCTACATATTTCTGTGTATTGTACCTCTATTGTAGGCTGTGTGCTTTATCCTGACTTGTGCCTTGAGATGCTAGCTAACAATGATAGTATCTATATAAGTGATCCTTAAATAAATAGATATATAGTGGGTAGGGGGAGTGGGTAGGCATTTTTTTTTTTGTTTGTCAGCAGAATACACAAAGTTTGTAAACTGCTGAAACATCCACACAAACTTCTGCCTGTTCAAAAAGTTAAATGAATGCCATGGATAATTCTGTCTATAAATTGTTTAAGCAACAATTCCTCAAATATGAAACTTTCTTATAGGAAAATTCTTTTGATACTGGAAGAACCAAACTCATTTGCAAGCAATCAGATCCAAGATAAACTACCAGCCTATAGCTGTTTGTCCTTCAAGAACAGAATCCATGGGAAAATCTTCTTGGTTACTCCTTTTCTTGGGTAGTGATTTGTGAGAGTTTATGTATCTCAGTCAATTTTTTAAACCTTAGATTTATTATTAATATATTATAATTTAGATATTATTTACATATATGGAAACAATATGTCTTAAGAGAGCCTTATTTAAAGTGCTTACTAATTATTGTTTAGTTTATATATCTATATATAACTCTGGTACTATGCTATATCTAAACTCTTGGGTTTTCTAGGGCAGAAGTCATTGTATGAGAGTAAGAAGTGTTTTCTTTCTCCCTTCCTCCCTTCCTTTTCCTGTGTTTCCACCAAGTTACTTTTTCTTTTACTGTATTCACCAGTACTTTTAAGGAATGTTGATTGATACTGCAAACAGTAGACATGCCTATCTAGTTTGAATTTGTATTTCATTTAACTACTGTATGTTAGTTTGAGTATTGGTTTGTGATCTACTTTTTTCATAAAACGTGGCTTTTGTCATTACTTAATACCCTTTCAAAAATCCCATTTTGTCACTTTAACCTTTTAAATCTCATTTCCATACGCATCCTTTTATTTCCAACATTTCTTTATTTTGTTTTATGTGTGTTTTTTTAAACAGAATATAGATGTCTTTTAATGGATAATTTACTTTATTCATGTGTCATATAAATAGTTTTTTCTTGCTTTCTTTGCTGCATATTTTAACTTGCAGTTTATTATGTCTGATTTTTGCTGGTTTGATCAATTTATTTTGGGTTTCTTTTTTTAAAAAAAATCTCTTGTTACTTTGGAAATTCTACTGTGTATTTCCATTCCATTAATGGCGACCTTTTCTTTCCTTGTACTCAGAAACATTTATATGCTGTTATTTAAAAATAAAACATGTGACTTTCCCCCACCAACTTGTCTTTGCTATAATAACTTCTGTCTCCTGCATACATCCCTCCTCTGTAAGGTGATAACTTTGGGATATTTTCTCTTTCCTCTTGTTCTGCATTCCCCACACCCACACCGGGCCAAGAAGTTTTTTTTTGTTTTATTTTGTTTTTGTTTGTTTGTTTTTTTTGAGACAGAGTCTCGCTGTGTTGCCCAGGCTGGAGTGCAATGGCACGATCTTGGCTCACTGCAGCCCCTGTCTCCTGGGTCCAAGCAATTATCCTGCCTCAGGCTCTTGAGTAGCTGGGATTATAGGTACGCACCATCAAGCCTGGCTAATTTTTCTATTTTTGATAGAGATGGGGTTTCACCATGTTAGCCAGGCTGGTCTGGAACTCCTGACCTCAGGTGGTCCACCTGCTCTGCCTCCCAAAGTGCTGGGATTACAGGCGTGAGCCACCACGCCCTGCTTCCAGCCAAGAAGTTTAGCATGTGCCTACTCCTACTGTGTTTATCCCTTCTTCCAATGCTTTGATATTCCCGAGACAGTTACATACTTTCAGTTTAATCCTTAGCAGATAATACTTTGCCGAACATCTGTTTTGTTTCAAGTATTCTTTTTTTTTTTTTTTTTTTTTTTTTTTT
>NW_016804543.1:505059-562049 GCF_001698545.2 Rhinopithecus bieti | reverse complement strand
CAATGCCATCCCCATCAAGCTACCAATGAGTTTCTTCACAGAATTGGAAAAAACTGCTTTAAAGTTCATATGGAACCAAAAAAGAGCCCGCATTGCCAAGACAATCCTAAGTCAAAAGGACAAAGCTGGAGGCGTCACGCTACCTGACTTCAAACTATACTACAAGGCTACAGTCACCAAAACAGCATGGTACTGGTACCAAAACAGAGCTATAGACCAATGGAACAGAACAGAGTCATCAAGTATTCTTAATTAGAATTTATTACATGTTGCCTGCCATACAATTAATATTACTCATTTAGATTGAATGTATACAACTACCATATTTTATAAAACTGAAACACTTTTTTTTTTTTTTGCATTTTAGCACCTCTGGAATTGAGATGTGCCTTATAATTGATGATTTTCTAGAATTAGACTTACAATTGTAATTTGGCAGCACTTGGATTTTCTTTTTTAATTTTTTTTGAGATGGGGTCTCATTGTGTTTCCCAGGCTGGTCTCAAACTCCTGAACTCAAGCTGTCCGCCTGCCTTGGCCTCCCAAAGTGCTAGGATTACAGCATGAGCCACCGTGCCCAGCCAGGGCTTGAACTTTATTATGTATCTGGTGGAATAGATACAGATACATGAAACTGTATGTATAGAGCAAGCCGGTGCAGGCACAGACAGGGTTTATTTCCTACTTCTCTTGTCTCTCCTGTCCTTCCCCAGAGATCTTTAATTCATTTGTTCTTCAATCAGAGGTCGTTCTCAGGTATTTTTCTATATGACACATGTGGGTGGTATATTTTCTGAGCATCCATACTTTTTTTTCAGGACAAGTGACAGGTGTTGTGTTTGGGGATTGCTAATTTTCCTCTCAGTAATTTGTTAGAGCCATTGCTATGGCTTCCATTGTCATGGGTGAGAAGTCTGATGCCTCTGTTTTTTTTCCGAAGTACTGTGTTCTACCTACCTGTAAGCTTGTAAAAATATTTTCTCAGAGTCAGGAATTTAGTAGGATGTGTCAAGATCTGTGTGTAGAATAACATGAGCTCTTTTAATCTGCAGACCACGGTCTTTCTTTGGCCCAAGCAAATTTTCTTCTGCTTTATTACTGCCTCTCCTCTATCTTTTCATCTTTCTTCAGCTGGTACTGCTGTTCATCTTATTAGATCTGTCCTCCAAGTCTCTTATCTTTTCTGTCATCATTTCTATTTTGTTGCTTTGAGCTGTTTTTTCCATTTGACCTTCCAGACCACAAATTTGGATCTTCATCATGAGCCATTCTTTCCTTCATTTAATCTACTACATGGTTTATTTGGAAAATCATGTTTTTAGATGTGGGAAAGCTTCTGTCTGCTGTGGTTAAATCTCCCCAGTGTCCATTAATTTTTCTGACTTATATTGGCCTTTCTCTCTCCAAGCAGCTCTATTTCATTTGGGGTTTATTCCCTTCATCTTGACCCCGTCTTTCTGGATGCTTAGCCTCTTTATGTGTTGTCATGTTTTCTTGGTCAGCTCATTAGGGCCCAGGTGTGATTCTGGCCTCTAATGATTCAAGGAGATGTAGATGTGCTGCCTTCCCTGTTCCCCATCCAAGGGTCATCAGATCTCTGTGGGCCAGGCTTTTCTTAGAACCGTTAGTTTATGGTCCTTGTTCTAGGATTCCAAGAGACTTGTCTCCAGATACTTGCCCAGAACCTAGAAAAAAAAAAAAAAAAAGCACACACTCCATTTCCATCCTCTGTATTACAGAGAGTGCAAGCCTTCACTTCCATTTAGCTGTCTGCAGGTCCCAGGCCTGTGTTCTGTTACAGCAGACAGATTGAAAATGGTAATGGAGGTCAAGGGAGGTGAGTTTGTGTCTGGCTCTTTCTGGAATCTTTTTGGGCCTGGATTTTTTGTTTTCATTCCCTTAACTGTTGTGGATCTTTTGTCTAGACTTAACAACAGTAGGTAAAACAGCATTTGGCATGGAAACTAGAAGACCTATAGGAGCAATATATTACTGTTCTCAACTCTTTGCTTCTTTCTCTCCGGGAAGATTGGTGATGCTTCCCTGTCTCTTGCAGTGTGATTGATTTGTTGTGTCTCCTGTCCCATAGTCAGGCTTGATTTTATGACTTGGCCAATGGAGGATTTGTGGAAGTATACCAGTCCTGAACAGAAGCATTCTTTGTTTGTTTGTTTGTTTTGTTTTGGGACAGAGTCTTGCTCTGTCGCCCAGGCTGGAGTGCAGTGGCATGATCTTGGCTCAGTGCAACCTGCGTCTCCCGGGTTCCAGTGACTCTTGTGCCTCAGCCTCCCGAGTAGTTGGGATTACAGGTGTGCACCACCATACCTGGCTAATTTTTTTGTATTTTTAGTAGAGACAAGATTTTGCCATGTTGACCCAGGCTAGTCTCGAACTTCTGGCCTTAACTGATCCACTGGCCTCAGCCTCCCAAAGTGCTAGGATAATAGATGTGAATCACCGTGTCTGGCCCTGAGCGGAAGCTTTAGGAGATGTAGCAGGTTTCTGTCATCCCTCTTGCTTCTGCCTTCTATGTTGAGAATAGCATGTCCCAAATATGATCTGTGCTTCTGGATTGGATTCGGGGTAAGAAGACACTCAGGGCAAAAGTCACAGCTTTGAGGGCAGCCATAGCTAACCCAGGGCTAACATATAATGTGACTGAGAAATACGCGTGTGATGTGTGCCACTGAGATTTGAGGGTTGTGTTGTTACTGCAGCAAAGCTAACTGATAAAATCTGGTTTAATTTACTGTTTCTTCTTTTATTAGCTGATACTTATGTTTCCTACCAACTTTAGAAATCTGTATCAGATCCTACATTCTATTTTCTATCTCTCCTGATTTATCTCTTAATTGGCTGATATAAATGAACTATTGTAATTAGGGTCAAACACTGATTACTTGTGGTAGAGTGTTTATAAGTTATGTAGTAGGTTCCAACCTGTGTAACAACTGGGGAAAAAAGCAGTAAATTGGGGGCAGTGTCTTGTGGCTGTTAATTGCCTATTTATTGAATGCCCTAAATTCTGTTCCAAATTTTGGTTGTAGAAGCGTGGCTTTTCTCTAAATGTATAAAGCAGATTATTTGTAGATCTCAACATCTGGATGGTAGTGCCGTTTTCTGTTACCATAAATAAGAACTAATTGGGAAAGCATTTATGGAGTGATTTTCCAGAGTTGGGAATTCCTGGGATGTGTATATGTGCATATTTATCTGGCCTGTTGGATTAACTGAAGAACAAATGTAAAGAATGGGATTTATTTTTGTGTTTTATCCTTTTTGTATATAATTGATATTCCCTTTTCTTTTGTCTTATTATTCTGCTCTCAAAACACTATTCTAACAAATATTGTAAATTAGCAGTAGATGAGTAGAAACAATAATATTATTCCTTGGACCATGAGCCAGAAGACCCGGGTTCTCCCCTAACTCTTTTAGCCTTATCCACTCCCTTCTCTTCGTCCCTTTCTTTGCCTTTCCTCCATTCATTAATGTAATAAATATATATCGACTGTCCTGTTAGGTGAGATGCTAGATGTGGTGAGAAGTAAGCTAGCCTCCCTTTTCAAGCTTACCGTCTTCTCTTCTGTTCCTTAGCCCCTTCTGTCTTCCAACCATACAGCAGTATAAATTGGTCCATGCTGCATTACTGATAAACCTCCTGGTTGCCATCTTTTGTTAACAGGGCTGCTTTCAAAGGTGCTTTTAATACTGGATTGTTTTGGGAAAGTTGGGGCGGTGGGAAGGGAGGGAGGAAGGAAAGAAGGGGGGTAGATGAGTAGGCAAGTAGGAAAGGAGGAAGCTAGGGAGCTGTTCACAGGGCCTAACCACCCAACAAGCTGCTTTTATTAATGTTTTCATGATTCGTTTCTAATTGTAATTTTGCATAAATGCACAGAGGATGTATCTATACAAATGATTTGAATATTACATGAGAACCTTTCTTGTTCGTGGCTAGGTTTTAAAATTTTATGTTTTAGAATTTGGGAAACCATCAATTAAAACATTTTAGTACCAGAAAATTGCTCAGAAATAGGGAAAGCCTGGATAAATAAGCATATGTCTTTGTTAACAAGGACATTTGATAAAATAATAAGTAAAATAAAATCTACCTTTTATTGTTGTGTTTCTTGAGGCATTGGTCACTCATTTTTCCTCTCCCCTCTTTGTTGTTGTCTCAGTAAAGAGATGCTCAAATGTGCTGCTGAAAGGGAAGGAAAGTTGGGGGTGGGAAAGACAACGGAACTGTCATTCCATTTTTCCTGCAATGATGTCATTCTCAGCTGCAGGAAAAAAATCTTAAGGCAACCGGATTATATTTGATAAAAGATTAAAGTTGCATGCAAATTCTAACTAAAAACAGCTGTTTCCTGATCCTGTGCAAGTTCTAACATTTTGATAGGAATTCTGGTTTTGAAATTTCTGAGTCTTAAGTTTACCTTCCTTAGCTACCGCCTGGCTGTTTTCTTAAAGGACTTAAGTCAATACTGCTTAACATACTGGAAATGACTGTGAAGAACCAAAAATGAACTTCTTTGATTGCTTCTTACAAGAAGCTTTCAGGTTTCATGAACAAGAATCATCGTGATTGCCGAGTGACAATTTTAAAAATTGTGGTGTGGGCCGGGCACGGTGGCTCAAGCCTGTAATCCCAACACTTTGGGAGGCCGAGACGGGCGGATCACGAGGTCAGGAGATCGAGACCATCCTGGCTAACACGGTGAAACTCCGTCTCTACTAAAAATACAAAAAACTAGCCGGGCGAGGTGGCGGGCGCCTGTAGTCCCAGCTACTCGGGAGGCTGAGGCAGGAGAATGGCGTGAACCCGGGAGGCGGAGCTTGCAGTGAGCTGAGATTTGGCCACTGCACTCCAGCCTGAGCGACAGAGCAAGACTCCGTCTCAAAAAAAAAAAAAAAAAAAATTGTGGTGTGATGCAGAGTTATTCCAGGAAGCCAATGAAAATAAATGGAACATATGTATGTGTGTGTGTGTGTGTGTGTGTGTGTGTGTGTATGTGTGTACTTAGTAATAGATTTTTAAAAACTTTTCAGGTGTTCCTGATTTTATTAAGAACCTCAACTAGCAAAAATTGTTCCTTTTAAAACTTTATTTTTAGGTGAGGTACAACTTGTATCAACTGTGACATCATATTTTATATTTTGCTAAATCAGACATGTGTTGAAAAATCTTGATACCATAATTGCACTGCATCAGTAATGCTTACAGACTCCTGGAAGTAGGATGAAATCTAAAAGCAAATACTGAACATTAGCTAGGGGATCAGTTTATATTGAATTTTGCATTACAATCACTCACTTCAACTGTGAAAGCCAGTGTGATTTTGTGATTTTCATTTTGATTGATTTTTTAAACCTGATACCTGAAAGCAAATTTCATTGTGTTCTGATACACCCAGATGTTCACACTGGGCATTTTCTAAGGATGATTGTACTGTGGAAATGTTAACGCTGGGTCTTAGCCTACCATGTTAGTGTGAGGTATATTGAAGAATATTTGCAGTCTGTATGATACAGCTAGAATGTCCTACACATTAGAAATGATTGATTAAAATGAAATGATGGAATAAAGTTGTGTTTTATGGGAAGAAAAATGGAAATAACCCATCAACGAGGGATAGTTAAATATTATGAAATTCTGTGCATTAGAAAGAATGATAGATCTATTAATATATTAACATGGAAAGACCTAAGATAATGTTTCGGGGAAAAAATCAAATTTTGGAACACATACTAATGTTTAAAACAAACCCCCTGAAATTAGAATCTAAAACTAAATGCGTGGAAATAAATCAGAAGATTTATTCCAAATTGTTAATGACAGTTAACTTTGGTTGAACTTCTGTATATTAATTTTAATGCAAATGTAGTCATGCTTTACACATACACTTATTTTTTATTATGGAAAATTTCGGATGTACACAAAGTAAACAATTTATTATATAATGAACCGTAAAGTACCCATCACCAACCTGCAAAAGCTATCAATATTCCGCCATTTTATTTCATTTTGTCTACACTCACTCTTTACCTTGGCTACTATTATATTTTTTACAGTACATTTTTAGGTAAAATTCATATATATTGAAATGCACAAATTATATATGTACACTTTTGACAAATGTATAGTTGTGTAATCCATATCCTTATGATATTGAGTATTTCCCTATTCACAGAAAGTTCTCTCATCTTCAGTCTCATTCTGCCTACCCAGTTTATTTTTGCCTTTTCTGGAATTTTATACGAATAGAATCATATAATGTGCACTCTTTTTGTTTCTTCTTTTGCTCAGTATAACCTGTGCAAGGGTTATCAATGTTACAGCAATGTATCAATAATTTTTTTCATTGTGTTACTAATATTCCTTTATATGAATACACCACAATTTGTTTAGCCCTTCTCGTATTGATGGATGTTAGCTGTTCTGATTAAAGCTGTTATGATGTTCATATATAAATCTTTTTGTGGATGTATATTGTTGTTACTCTTGGATAAATACCTAGGAGTAAAATTTCTTGTTCAAATTAAAACCTGAGCAACCAGCTTTGAAAGTTTTAAGTTCCCACCAGCAAAGTATGAAAGCTGTGGTTGCTCCATATCCTTTCTGTTGTTTGATTTTCTCAGTCTTTTGATTTCAGCCATTTCAGTGGATAATGGCACCTCATTGCAGTTTCTAAAAAAAAAAAAAAAAAATTAAAATCGTGGGAAAATTGCCACTACCATAATCATAAAATTTGCCATTTTAAACATTTAAAGTGTAAGATTCAGCATCATTAATTACATTCACAGTGTTGTGTAACAGTCATCCCTATCTATTCCTAAAACCTTTTTATCACTTCAGACAGAAAGGTTGTATCATTAAGTACAGAGCTTCCTGCTTCCCCTTCCCCCAGCCAAACTACAGCTTCGAAGGCAGTTCCCCCACAAACAACTTCCAATATAGCTTCTATCTCTATGAATTTGCCTTTTCTAGGTATTTCATATGATTATAATGATACATTATTCGTCCTTTTATTTTACCTGGCATGGTGTTTTCAGAGTTTATCCATATTGTGGCATGTACCAGAACTTTATAACTTTTTATGGCTGAATAATACTCCATCCCATTGTATGTATATACCATATTTTATTTATTCATTTGTGTGTTGATGTACTTAGATTGTTCAGCTATTGTGACTTATACTGCAGGCTGGGATACTAGTGTCTATTTAAGTCTGTTTTCAGTTATTTTGGCTGTATACCCAGGAGCAAAATTGCTGGATCATAAGGTCATTCTATGTTTAACTTTTTAAGGAACCATCAAATTGTTTTATCAGTGGATTTTATTCAGCATTTCCCTGATGACTAATGATGTTGAATCATGTGCTTATGTTATCGATCTTCCTTTGTGAAGTGCTTGTTCAAGTCTTGTGCACATTTTAAAAATCAAGCTTTCTCTTTTATTGTTGAGGTTTGAAAGTTATTTTTATATTCTGAATGCAAGTCCTTTGTTAAATATACATTTTGCAAATATTCCACTCTGTGGCTTGCCTTTTTATTAGGTGTATACCTAGAAATGGAATTGCTGGATTTTATGCTAATTCTACTACTTAATTTTTTTGAGGAAGAGCCATACTGTTTTCAAGTGACTGCAGCCTTGCATATCCTTTGTTCACCAACAGTGAACAAGGGTTTCATTTTTTTCATATCCTTGCCAGTAAGGGTATTTGTTATTTTCTGTTTTTGTTGCTAGTAGCCCTCCTAAAGGGTGTGAGTTTATATCTCATCATGGTTTTTATTTGCGTTTCCCTAATGATAGTGATGATAAACATCTTTTTATATGCTTGTTGTCTATTTGTGTATCTTCTCTAGAGTGATGTCAATTTA
This sequence comes from Rhinopithecus bieti, assembly GCF_001698545.2. Classification (NCBI taxonomy): domain Eukaryota; kingdom Metazoa; phylum Chordata; class Mammalia; order Primates; family Cercopithecidae; genus Rhinopithecus; species Rhinopithecus bieti. The sequence continues at coordinate 554,165 of NW_016804543.1, read as the reverse complement.
AATCCTTTGCTCTTTTAAAATCTGGTTGTTTTGTTGAATTCTTTATATATTCTGGATATTAACCCCTTATCAAATACGTGATTTGCAAATGTTTTCTCTTATTCCGTAGGTTGTCTTTTGATGCTGTTAATTGCATTCATTGATGCACGTACGTTTTTAATTTCGATGTAGTCCCATTTATTTCTTTTTGCTTTTGTTGCCTTGTTTTTTGTGTCATATCCAAGAAATCATTGCCAAATCTAACGTTATGAAGATTTTCCCTGTGTTTTCTTCTAGGCATTTTGTAGTTTTAGGTCTTATGTTTAGTTCTTTCATCTACTTTAATTTTTATATAGGGTATGAGGTAAGGGTCCAGATACATTCTTTTTCATCTGGACATCCATTTTTCCCAGTGTCGTTTGTTGAAAAGATTGTCTTTTCGCTGTGGAATGGTCTTGGCACCCTTGTTGAAGATTATTTGACGATATATGCAAAGCCTTATTTCTGGGCTGTTTTATTTCACTGGTCTATATGTCTGTCTTGATGCCACTACAACACAGTTTTGTTCATTGTAGCTACTTTTGAAATCAGAAAGTATGAGACCGCCAGCTTTCTTTGGGGTACCTTGAGGTCCATATGAATCTTGGTGGTGGATTTTGGATTTTTCTATTTGTGCAGAATATGCCATTGGGATTTTTCTTAACAGTACCTTTTGATGAGCAGAAGTTTTAAAATTTGAGGTAAATTAATTTTTCAAAAGTTTTTTTTCTTTTGTGGTTATTGGGTCTTGTGGTCCCAGAAATTTCCTCCTATCCACAGATCACCAGTTTGCACCTGTTTTCTTTTAAGAGCTTTATGGATTGAGCTTTTATCTTTAGGTCTGTGATCCAGCTCTCATTAATTTTTGTGTAGGGTTTTGAGGTTGGGGTCAAGGCTTATTTTTATCCTGTGGATATTCAGTTGTTTTAGTGCCATTTGTTGAAATCATTGTTTATGAACAGTCTCTTCTATTTCATTGTTTTGTCTATCCTTACGCCTGGTTACTCTGATCACTAACGATTATAGTGGTTTTAGAGTAAATCTTGAAATCAAATGTTGTCAGTACTCCACCTTTCTTACATCTTTCAGGATTGTTCTGGTTATTCTAGGTCCTTGGCATTCTTATGTAACTTTTAGAATTAGCTTTTGATACTATTGTAAATATAATTTTTTGTTAAAAAATGTTGTTTTTCATTTATTTGCTGCTAGTATTTAGAAGTTATGTTGGAGAGAGAGAGAGTATGTGTGTGTGTGTGTGTGTTGATTTCTTAAGGTTCTCAGCAAAAACAATCATATCATTTGTAAATGGGGACAGTTTTACTTCTTTTCAATCTTTGCTTTTTGTTTCTTTTATATATTTTTTTCTTTTCTTGCCTGATTGCATTGACTAGGACCTTCAGCACAATGTTGAATAGAAGTGGTGAAAATAAACATCCTTACCTTATTCATGATCTTAAGGGGAAAGCATTTAGTCTGTCACCATTAAGAATGATATTAGCCATACATTGTTGGAGGTATATTTTATCAGATTGAGGAAGTTCCCTTCCATTCTTATTTTGATGAGCATTTTTGTCGTAAGTCAGTGTCAAATATTTAAATACTTCTTAAAAACAGTGAAACTTGTTTCCAGGGCTTCAGAAGTATAGTGAATTACATACTAATTTGACATTGTCATTATCTTCATTACAAAATAGTGTTACATAACTGCCACTCTAACATGTAAATTGATACATTAGGAACCAGTTCCATCTGCACAAAATTACTCTGATGATTCTGTAGAATGTAGAAAAAGAAAATCTAATCATTACCTTCAGTGATAGCATTTATGACTAATGTACTGAGTTGTGTTTGGAGATACTCCTAATGCCCCTGGCCTTGAAATCTGAAAGATTTACTTAAGAATCAAACTGCTCACACTCCTCTCCTTTTCTCTATTAGATTCTGTTACTCGTGTGTTTATTTTATGTTTTCTTTGGAAAGATGCTTTAGTTTTTATTAACCTAAGGAGTAATTCACTTTCATTTTCCCCCTTTTAGGTTAATTTCTTTTATTGGGTATATGCTCTTTTCCTTAGGTACAGTATAAATAAATGAACTGTAGTTGTTAAAAAAATCAGAATGTATTTACTATTGGAATTCTTTCCCACTATGTTGAATACTAGCAGACTAGCTTTGAATGGTTCTCACTTCTGTTGTTGTTTTTATAAGAATAATTATCACTTTGGTACAAGGAATTTTTAGGTCTTCAACTTCATTTGTCCTTGGTTACCCCTGGGGTTGAATTGGAAAAGGTTCAGAGTATTTAAAAGAATGGTTTTGTTGTCGGTGGGACAGTAGAATGGAAAACTCTAAATTAACCACTAGAATTTGGAAATTGTCATGCAAGGAAAAGGAGACTCTTCTGTGAATCACTTGTAGATCTCTTGAAAATTGCAATGGGCAAGTCCTTGGATCCACTCTCCTATACATGGCAAGCCTACCAATTCCACGCTGTTCCTCAATTAGAGGTCTTGCACACGGTTTCTGTGTATTTTAAATCTATCGCTAGAGAGTTTTTGGTTATTTCTGCCAATTACAAAAGCTTTTACAGCTTTTTAAATGGACTTTCTTGGTCCTTAGGCTTCCTAGATCACCCATGGTGGCATTATGTTCATTGTAGCTTACAGTCAAGTCTTATTTTTTAAAAATGTATTGGTATTGTAATGTAATTTTTTAATTGAATTAAAAACATTCTGTTAGGGCTAAATGATACCTTAGAAATCATATCTCCTATCTCTTCAGTTGTATTATAAATCACTTTGCTATTAAAGGACCATTAGGTTGCATTTATTTTAAGACCACAGGGTTAGAAGCATTGATTGGCTTCAAAGATAATTCTAGTCCCACACTTTGTGATAGGTGAAGTGTGCTCATAATATAATTTTGTCTTTATTTCATTAGTGATGCCTAACTTGCCCTTCCTGTTTACCACACTCAGATTTCATTTTATCCCTATTTCACCTGGAATCCTCACATGCACTCTTGTATAGAATTACTGCTCTGTTTGTTACTAAGTGGAATCCATGTTGAATTTTAGCAGGTTTCTTCCCCCTCCATCTGTGTCTTTGATGGTAGCTGGGTTTACTGCCGCTCACTTATTAGTGCCCTGGGTCTTAATAACCTTATTCAAACAAAACATCTTAAATGGAAGCATTAAACAGGTCACAACAATGAGCCATTTTGTAACTTTAGGTGCAATAACATGGGTATGTTGTGTTTTGGAATATAAGACCTCTGAGTATAGCTATTCATTTTCTTCATCTATAAAACATTTTAGAATAACAGCCTACATCTGTTTGGGGGTATAAAATTCCACGTTTTGAAGAAACATCACTGTTACGTAACTTCAAGCCAGACGTGGGGAGGGACCTTGCTTTCTGACGGGCCTGCGTTCTGGAGACGTTGGGAATAGTGTTTGTTTTAGCTATGGAGCTGTATTTGCTGGCAGCCCATCTTTCACATTTGTGGAACACATTTTCATGATTGTTTCTTCATATTGTAAATGACAACAAGTGTGTGATACAATTTTGACTTGAATATTTGAAAAATTTTCACACAGCAGGAATTTATGAGGGATATTTCACTACCAGAAGTCAGAGCAAATTTAATTATTTAGGCATTTATAGCATGTTTAATTACTTTAGAATGTCAATCTTGTTTTAGGGAGTAAAGCCGAGGTTTACTGTCGGCCCTCTTTTTAAAATAAATACCCAGTGGAATAGTGTGGCCAACCATTCCAAATGTGTGGTTTTAAAATTGTTTCTTTAAACTGAAGGAACAGCTCAATGAGTAACTTTCAGTAGAGGAAATGGGCAAAATGTTTAATGATAGAATTCAAAATCTAAAGTATTAAGTATCAAGTAAGTGCAGATAACATTCAATGCAATTTGTAGGTGATTTTAATTGAGAAGTGAATGATGCTAACGTGGATTGTTAGAGTAAATTTTAAAGCTTTTTTCGTCTTATAAATGTGAAATACTTACCTTCCTACTAATCCATAATCATACTACCTGTCTTTTGGGGCATATTTTATTACATATTATAGAGTTTAAAAAATTTAGAAAAGCTTTTAGAAACCTATTACACAGTCAAGTTACTGTTTTGATAATTAATTGGAAATATAACACTTGAGTTTCAGAATGGATAGTGTCAGATGCTTTTATGTTTTTGTGACAATAAAAAACTAAATTTAACTACTGTTAGGGAAATTCGACATTCAGGGTGGGCTGGCTGCCTGTTTATGATGATAACAAACTTCTTTGAGATTCTAGCTTGTCAAATTAGTCCAGGCTGTTGACATTGATCTTTTTTCTCATTGACATTTCCTTCCTGAATGGTAGACAGATTTTCTTTCTGTGGTCACTGTCTGTCAAATTTGGGGCCATCATTTGCTGTAGCTAAGTAAGACAGATGATGCTAATCTTTAAATTTCTGATTAAATATAAATATTTAAGAAATAACAATGCCAGGCCAAGGCGGGTGGATCACCTGAGGTCAGGAGTTCAAGACCAGCCTAGCCAACATGGTGAAACCCCGTCTCTACTAAAAATACAAAATTAGCCAGGTGTGGTGGCACATACCTGTAATCCCAGCTACTTGGGAGGCTGAGGCAGGAGAATTGCTTGAGCCTGGGAGACTGGTTGCAGTGAGCCGAGATCGTGCCACTACGCTCTAGCCTGACCGACAGAGCAAGACTCTGTCTCAAAAAAACAAAAAAAGAAAGAAAGAATGCCCTCAATTCACGTGAAGGTAAATACCCATTAATTCCTCTGAAACTGGGACATTACAGCCACGCCTGCCCACCCACATGTAGTGATAGTGATAATGTTCAAAGTCCACATTTACTTTTCCCTTGCAGCTGGGCTGCCTGTGCAATGCCAGTACTGGGCCCGTGGCGTGTGCGTGCCCGTGGGCATCACCACCACCAGCACTGGTCCCCTGGGCTGTGACTGGACATTACTTCAGCTGCTGGGTGGGGTCCACTGGTGTTAAGACATTTTTATCTTAGGGAATATGACATGGGTGTCTTAAGTTTGAATTTTAGAAAATTAATAACAGATTGTACTGTGGGTGAATTTATATGCAGATAATTTAGATGTCTCCTGGGGATAGTAGTAGTTAGACAAGACTCTAGAGTCAGATTGTCTGGGCTTCTTACCTCCTAACTGCCTTTAGGCAAGTTACACAGCGTCTTTGAACCTCATTCTCATCAACTATAAAATGAAGGAAGTAATACTACCTAACTGTCTCAGCATGCGTTATGAGGATTCAGTGAAATGAAGCTTACAAAGTTCTTATTTGCAGATATCTGGCACATGAGAAGTGTTGGTGGTTCTAGCCCTTACTGTTAGACAGCTCATTGTAAATACCAACTCTAAGTGTGGCGATTCTCTTGACCGCTCATACTTCATTACTACAGGTGACTCCCCTCCCCAGCTGTGCCTGGGACTTGATCAGTGCTCAGACCCACGTCCCCTGTGTTTTGTTAGAACCTCTCCAGTCCCCCAGCATTGACTGACTTGGTGATCCTTCCTTGAGGGGTGTGGGCTTCCCACTCCCACACTGGCTGCTCCGTTCCCGGAGTCCTGTTTCTCAGGTTTGACTCTTGAAGGTAGCTCTGTCTGCTTCCTCTTTCTTCCCTCCACCTACCCTTGCCCTCCAGCCCCCTCCCTCCTCTTTTCTCCCTCTCCTTTACTTCTCTGCCCCTGTTTTCTGTCTTCTGTCCTCCTCCTCTCTGCCTCCCCACCCTCTACTTCTTTGCTTTCATTCCCCTTTCCTGCTTCCTTTTTTACCGACCTCTTTTCCTCTCTCCACTTTTTCCTTTTCTTCCACTCCTTTCTCTCTCCCCTTCTCTTCCTGCTCCCTCTTTCCTCTCTGTTGTCTCCCCATTCCCCTAACACTTCTCCCCCTACCTTACCTTTCTTCTCTCTCCTCTGGGTTTCTCCTTTAAATCCGAACACTTTGCCTGCTAAGGAGTAGACAGCCTTGGCTCTTAAGCACAGAAATGTCAAGTTCTAAAGTGTTTTCATTATGCTGGGAAATATTTATTTTGTCATTTCAGTAGCCAGACTGTTGTGCTTCTCTTTCCATTTCAAAGGGGCTTCACAACATCATTTTATGTCCCTTGGGCTCAAAACTTAGAAGATCACCAGGCTCAGTGGCTCACGCCTGTAATCCCAGCACTTTTGGAGGCCAAGTCAGGTGGATTGCTTGAGCCCATGAGTTTGAGAACAACCTGGGAAACATGGTGAAACCCCATCTCTAAAGAAAACATACAAAAATTAGCTGAGTGTGGTGGCATGTGCTTGTAGTCCCAGCTACTCCAATGGCTGAGGTGGGAAAATCTCGTGAGCCTGGGAGGTCGAGGGTGGTATCTGTCAGCCTGAGTGACAGAGCGAGACTTATCTCAGCAAAAAATGAAAATCCACAGGCCACAGTTTAACTGTTTTTCTAAACGTTATGTCTACTGTAACTGTGAATTTGTTTGATATTAGCTTTGTTGTAAAGTTGAAATAATAATTACAGGCTCGTATAGTCATACAGGCAAACTTGGCTCTTTTTTGCCTAATTTATTTGATTTTTTTTTTCTCTTCAGATTCCTTTTTCTCTGGTCCAGTTTCCCTTATGGGAGTCCTTGAAAGTAAGTTTCTCAATCTTCACATAAAATTTATCTGTAATTATAACATACCTAATAGTTTGAGTGTGAGAGAGTAGAACATAATGTTGACTAGAAGTTCAGCAACTGAAACCTATTAGCAGTTGAAAATACATTTTATGTGTGATTTACATGCAATTTCAGCCTTTTAAACTTGTTCGGGTGGCTGTGCTCCTAGGAAATAGGCATAGCAGGTAGTACTGAAATCCATAGATAAAAAAAAAAAACTTAGCTTTACTTTTTTCCATATTGCCATTCTTTCTCCACCGTTAAATTTCATTTTGCTTTGTGTGTGTGTGTGTGTGTGTGTGTGTGTGTGTTTAGAAGTCAAAGACTAACAGTGAGGGTAAATGGAAGAGGAAAAATGCAAAGCCTTGAATACTTAAAGACAGAAGGACCAGCTCCCCCAGCACTCTATGTAAGGACCACTCGGATGGGGAGCAGCAGGGTCTCAGGGCTCTGAGGGCTCTGACTGCCCTTTCCATCTTGGTTGCTCACTCCAGCCAGGACTAGGAGCCTCCAGAGGGAAAGAGCAGAGTGTGGTGAGTTGTGAGACAACCTTGGGGAAGGTCAGTGAGCTATTTATAAAAAATAACATGTTTTAACCATTAAGGACATGGACATGGGCAAGTATTTCATGACGAAAACATCAAAAGCGGTTGCAACAGAAGCCAAAATTGACAAATGGGATCTAATTAAACTGAAGAGCTTCTGCACAGTGAAAGAAACTATCATCAGAGCGTTCAGACTATCTACAGAACGGGAGGACATTTTTGCAACCTATTCATCTGACAAAGGTCTAATATCCAGAGTCCACAAGGAACTTAAACGAATTAAAAGAAAAAAACAATCCCATTAAAAAGTGAGCGAAGGACATGAATAGACACTTCTCAAGAGAAGACTTTCATGTAGTCAACAAATATATGAGAAAAAGCTCAACATCACTGATTATTAGAGAAATGCAAATCAAAACCGCAGTGAGATACCGTCTCACGCCAGTCACAATGGTGATTATTAAAAAGTCAAGAAACAGATGCTGATGAAGCTTTGGAGAAAAGGGAACACTTTTACTTTTGTTGGTGGGAATGTAAATTAGTTCAACCATTGTGGAAGACAGTGTGGTGATTTCTCAAAGACCTAGAACCCAGAAATACCATTTGACTCAGCAATCCCATTACTGGCTATATACCCAAAGGAATATAAATCATTATGTGATAAAGATACATACAAGCGTATGTTCATTTCAGCACTATTTATAATAACAAATACATGGAATCAACCCAAATGGCCATCAATGATAGACTGCATAAAGAAAATGTGGTACATATACACCACGGAATACTATGCAGCCATAAAAAAGGAATGAGATCATGTCCTTCGCAGGGACATGGATGGAGCTGGAAGCCATTATCCTCAGCAAACTAATGCAGGAACAGAAAAGCAAACACTGCATCTTCTCACTTGTAAGTGGGAGCTGAACAAGGAGAACACATGGATACAGGGAGAACAACACACAATGACAGGGGCCTGTTGTGGGGTGCAGGGAGAAGGAGAGCATCAGGAAAAATAGCTAATGCATGCTGGGCTTAATACTTAGGTGATGGGTTGATACATGCAGCAAACCACCATGGGACTCATTTACCTGTGTAACAAACGTGCACATCCTGCACACATACCCCAGAACTTGAAAAACAGCAACAACAACAAAACACATTTTAAAAAGCCTACATTCAAAACATGCAGAGGCGTTGCATTGGTTTTTCACTTTCTGGTGCAGTGGTACTGAAAACTGTGGGCCATGATATGAATTGTGTGGGTCTTTGTCAGCATTTTAAAGACAATAATAAAGAAGAATATAGTAGAGGGCATCTTAAATGGTAAGAGTAAGTCTTACTTTGTAAGACCTCAATGTTGTGTATGCATGCACACACACATGTATCTGTACTAGGTTGCAATGTAAAATGTATTTCTTGCTGTGGATAATGGTCCAGAAACTTTGAAAGCCCTTGTTCTAGTGAAAATGGTTCATAAATGACCAGGCTATAAAATAATCTAGGTAGGCATTAGCTAATACAAAAAGAAATTACTCTCACAATTTTATAGATTTACTAGTCATGGAGTGCTCATACAAAATGCCTTTCGAGGAGTATCATAAAAATTATTTGGACTTGGAAGTAAATTGTTGAGGTTATATACTAAATGATACTAAATTGAGAAAAAACAGTCATTAACAGAGTAAATTATGGGATGTTAAGTATTGAGAAGTATTTCTTATAAGTGATCTGATTTTAAGGAGGAGTATTGCTCATTTAATATAGTTTTTTGGCTCCTTTGTTGTTTTGTTTGTTTTACCGTTTCCTATGTGGTGCGTGGTGGAAATAGAGTTCTCGGGCAGTGTTTCAGGTCGTGATGTAACAGCTATCCAATGAGAAGGTCATATTCCATTAGCATAACAGCTCTCCTTTTTAGTGTGTGACAGAAGAACAATGAAACCAACAGCTGTCCAGCAAACAAGACTTACTTTATTAGTGTCTCAATAACCAGCATTCACACAGCTTCTGCACACTCCAACATCCTTATGCCCTGACTCTGCAAAGGAATGTTTCCAGGGCTAAAGAAGGAAAAAGCATAGTGTTTATTTCTTTTCAATATTAAGGACATTTGTAGAATTCTAGCTGGTTAAGAAATGTCCAGAATTTTTCGGAGTAATCATAGATGACAATGCTGTGATTTAAAAATTCTCTTTGAGCAAATGTTAAGATGCTGCAATTTTTTTTTCTGTCAAGTCAGGTTTCTTGAGGAATACTTTACATATGATAAAATTCACCCTTTATACATGTACATTTTTATGAGTTTCAATAAATGTTTATAACCACCACCATAAACAAAATAGAGTATTTCCATCAACCCAGAAAGTCCCCTCATGCCGCGTTGTAGTCAGTGCCCTTCCTCTACCCACAGCCCCTGTGAGCCACTGTTCTGTAGTCTTCTGTTTTCCAGAACATCGTAGAAATAGATACAGGATGGTACTATTATACCATCTTATGCTTTGCTTTTTTTGCTTAATGTAATATTTTTGAGATTCTTTCATGTTGTTGCTTGTACCGGTAGTTTGTTTTATTTTACTTTGTAGTGTTCCATATGTGTATAGATATGCTACAATTTATTCACTAGTTTATACACATTTGACTTGTTTTCCAGTTTTTGATGATTATAAATAAAGCTGTTGTAAATATTTGCATATAGTATTGGTATGGACATAGGTTTTTACTTCTCTAGGGTAAGAGGCCAGGAGTAGCATCCCTGGGTCATACAGAAGGTATGTGTTTAATTTTTTAAGAAACAAACTGTCAAGGTGTTTTCCAAAGTGGCTGTACCAGTTTGCATTCCTACCAACAGTGTATGAGAATTCTAGTTGCCCTACACCCATGTCATTTCTTGTTACTATTAGATTAAAAATTTTTTTCCAGCCATTCTAGTACTTGTGAATTGGTATCTCGCTGGGGTTTTAATTTCTAGTTCCCTCATGACTAAATAATGTTGAGCATCTTTTCATATAATACTGTTTTTTAAACATCTGAATGTACAATCACAATACTTTTGTAGAAGTAGACAATTTTAGGAGCTTTTTTATTTTTGTGTTTACAATTTTATCTATTTAAATTTGAGTTTGCAGTTATAGAAGGAGATTATATTATATGAAAGGATTTCTCCACTGTGTTTATTTGTGTTTATGTGGGAATACCATTCAGGGAAATTTTTCTTAGCCAAGACTAGCAGATTGCATACATATGGCACTGCAGGGAGTAAAGGGCTGGAGGTGGTGGTGGCCACTGTTATCTTAAATTCAACTCTGTCTAAAATAAAAGTCATCATCTTTCTTGTAAAATCATGTCTTCTTGCTGTCTCCCGTTTCTATTAATCAGTATTCTCCTGGCCACCTATTCTCAAGTCTCTGATTAAAATTTGATTCCTATGTTTCTCTTTCTCCATATCACATTACTCAACAAGTTTTGTTGACTTGACTGTTGGGAATTTGTGGCCACATTTCACCTGATTCTTAGTGCCTTGTGCCTGCCCACATCCTGGTAGATTCTCTTCTTTCTCATCCATTCTACATTTTGGATGTGTCTGGTCTTCCTTAAACTTCTCTTTCAGTAACACTTAGGTTCTCAGGAACATATAACTTTCTAAAACTCTAAAACATGAAGTTCTTGGCATTCAGGGTTCTCCACACTATGTCCTTGACTGGTTTTTTGAACCTCTACCCTATACTCTGTGTGTGTGTGTGTGTGTGTGTGTGTGTGTGTGTGTGTGTGTGTACAAAATTCTTTCCCTCCAGCCAGAATAGCCTCCTTACTGCCTCTAAATATGTTCTCCCCTTCCTTGTTCTCTGACTCCTTTCTGAAGTATGCTTCCAAGGATCCAAAAGAGATGCAGCATTCAAAGCTCAGTTCAGTGTTTGGATCTCCTGCTTGAAGTCTTCAAATCGAGGCCTTGAAGAGTTGCCCTTACCACAGATTTGTCTGTGTCACTGACTCATATTTAATCACCCACCATATTGTGTTTAAAACATCTTACAGTGTTCAGATAAGGCCTTAACCCCTTCAGTTTACAAATAAATGATACCTGCTGTCATTGCACCTCCAGTGCGTGTCTACTCTGTTCTGGACATGGTTGCATTTCACAAGAATGCAAAGATGAATAAGAAATGGCTTAATGCCCTTGAGGAGCTGAGAGCAGCACACAACTCGCTGATACCTTTCCTGTGTCTCTAAGTGCAGAATACTCGCTACCCAAATCCTGTTACTATGCTACATCATTTCCTTTGTTTTTCTTTTCTTTATTATACTTTATGCTTACAAAAGCATATTTTAGATGAAAGAGGACAAGACGCCATAAAGAGATGGGGAAGCAAAAGCAGTAGTTTATCATATCCAAAGTCTTAGAGAAGATAATTTTCCTTGAAGATTGATACTTACTTTGGAACTTTCTGGCAGCCCAATAAGAAGAGAAGCATGATACATTTCATGGTTTTTATTACCTGACAAAGACCTGTAGCTTGTTATTTTATCTTATCCCTCGGCTTTGGATACCATCTGTCTACCAACTTGCATGTTTATAGCCCCTTCCTCTGAGTGGCAGCCTCGGATGACCAGCTGCCTAGTTGACATCCTAACTCAGGATGTTTCTGTGTGGCTAGGTCAGAACAGAACTGTCAGTTTTCAGTTGCCTTCTTCCCAATCTGTTCCTTCCTAGTTGTCCGCTTCTCAGTAAATAGTACAGTTGTCTTATGCTTGCTCAAATAGAAACTTAAGAATGGTTCCAGAGTTCTGTCCTTTATCCCTTATCATCTAGCCCATCAACAAGTTCGCTGTTCTAGTTCAAGCCTCTGACACCCCTTGTTTAAATTGCTCCACTGGTCTCTCCAATGGTCTCCTTCATTTCCCTCAGGCTTTCCCAAAATATCGTCTTCACACAGCAGCCAGAGTGATCTTTTAAAGAAATGAATTAGGTCAGGCCCAGTGGCTCATGCCTGTAATCCCAGCCCTTTGAGAGGCTTAGGCTGGAAGATCACCTGAGCTCAGGAGTTTGAGACCAGCCTGGGCAACATAGACTCCATCTCTACAAAAATTAAAAAAAACAACAATTATCTGGGAGTGGTGGTGCACACCTGTAGTCTCAACTATGTGGGAGGCTGAGGTGGGAGACTCACTTGAGCTCACAACCTGGGTGACAGAGTGAGACCCTGTCTCTTAAAAAAATATAATAAGAAAAAGAAAGAAATTAGACCATACCATTCCTTGCTAAAACCTGTCAGTGGCATCTCTTTAAAAGAAAAATAAACCCGGAGCTTAAGCTCCGGCTGACAAGGCCCTGTGTAATCTGGCCTCTGTCTGCCTCAGCCTTATCCTGTGCCACTCATCCACTGTGCCCAGCCACACTGCGCTGACTGTGCTGCTGCCTAGCGCCTCCCCTCGGTTGGTTGGTTGGTTTGTTGTTGAGATGCACCAGGGCCTTTACATCCGTAGATCTCCCTGCTAGAAATATTCTTTCTTCTTTCATTCTATATACATCATTTTTATGTGTGTGATAATTTTTTTAATTTTAATTTTTTTATATTTTTAAAAACTGACAAATAATATCTGTATATTTAAGGTGTGCAGCATGATGTTTTGAGATATATAAATAGTGTATATATCATTACGGAGTGTCTACTATGTGCCAGGCATTTTCCAGGGTCTGGGGATACAGTGATGAAGAGGACTGACACAAATAACTAACCCCATGGAGCATTCATTCCAGCTCTTTCCCTAGGCCTCTCTCCATCCCTCTTCCCCATTCCTCTCTCATGTCTCCTCTTTCCCCATTCCTTAGGCTTTAGATCAAATGTCACCTCAGAGAGACATTCCCTGTCTACCCCTCTCTAAAGTAGGACTTTCCCCTCCTCCCTCCTCTGTAATCATAACACCTATTTATTTCCTTACTGGTATTTTAATAACTTAGTTTATTTAGTTGTGCACTTATATCATTGGAATGATTATTCACGACATCCGTGGTGTGATGAGCAGACACTGTGTGCCAGGCTCTGGGCTAAGCATGATGCATTCATTACTGTCATCTTCACACCACACACAACCCAGAGAGGCGGGCCTTGTTGTTATCCCCACCTTAAAACCAGGGAAGCAGGGCTGGAGGAGGTTGTCTTTCACCTAGTAGCCTGAGCACCTTTTACTGTGTGCTGCGTGGCAGACGGGGAACTCAGGTTAGCAGGTGATTTTTTTAGTGATGGTAACAGCCATAATAAAAGCAAGAACGGCCACCATTTTTCAAAACTACAATGTGCCAAGCACTGTAGTAACACTTTCCACGCATCTTCTCCTGTTCATCTTCATGACAGTTCTGTGAGGTAGGTGCTGGTCTGGTCTTCGTTCTGTAGATGTGAAAATGGAGGGAGAGTTTGAATGCCTTGCCCAAGGCCATGGGAGTACTAAGGGGTACAGCCAGGATTTGAACTCAGGCTCAGATCTAACTCCAGACTTGATATTCTTAATCACTTTACGTGTAATTATACACACCACACATGATGTCTTCCATAATGTTTTTGCAGTTTTGTATACTCAAAAGTTGATAAAAAGTTTAGGTCATATTTAGTCCACTCATTGAAGGCATTTCTGTAAATTGCATTGATTCCTTAACTTGGTGACATGTAGCTTAGGAAAGTCTGGCCACCATATTTCTTAGACCACCTCTCCCAAGCATCCATTGCATCTGCTGAGCTTGGGCAGGGATTAAACTGTGCTCACTGAGTCAGTTCTCAGAGACCAACCACGGAGAGCACAGATAAGTTCACAGTTAATGAGTTCAGCCAGAACCGCATTTTCCACGTGCTTGTGTTTAACTCCCCACAGGACAGTGCTTACTGGAGGAAGGAACTATGTCTTCTGTTTATTCTTTATGGTTCTGTCTTTTACACAGCAGGTGTTTATGTAACTATTTGCTAATTGTTTGAAGGGTAACATTCTTTTTCAAGTTGAATGCAAAGTTGGATAACTCTATCTAGATTAACTGTTTTATTTATATATTCTTTTAGAGGTATGTTCACAGCCATAAAAGAGTTTTCCCTTTTTAACCCTAAAGATCTTTTCTTACCAAGCTTTAAGTCAAAAGTAAGCATATTATGAAAGGATATGATAAAATTTCCTGTGAGAATGCATTTTTTTTTTCTATTTTCTTATTGTGAGACATCAGTTTATGTTGCAGTGTGGAGAACTGTTAAGAATACTGTCAGGTCCGAGTGATTTTGCTTACAGCTACAAGGTGTTACAAAGCAGTAGCTAGATGAGATGTAATCTTTAAGCAGTATTTAAAGCAAAATGAAAATAAAATCAGTTTGGTTTTGTAAAACAGCAATATTATGCTTGTGCTTTTCTAAGATGAAATCATAGCTTTGTAACAGAAATCAGGGATCAATGCATTATCACTTATATTGATAGTTCAATGTATATAATAGATCCCTCTTTTATGTTTTATAAGTATTTTAAACGTGCAGTACTACATAAAACCTATGTTTTCAAGTTTAAGAGTAAATAGCATTTTTTCTTGTTGATTCTTGTTTTAATAGTAGTTAAAATGTCTACCACCACCCAACCCACAACAAATTTCTCTCATACTTTTAGTTATATAAACAAGATAAGAGTTAGAAGATGCTCAGTGCTCAGGGTCTGCAGTTATACCGTTTCATGAGACTGGGAGAATCTGGTGTCTTCATAGACATGTTTGCTCAGAACATAGCTTCCAGTAAAAGCATTGCAATGATTGAAAGGAGTGGCGACAGACTAAAAAAATACCTGTGTGTCTATGTGTCTGCGATTTTTACCTAGTATTAAAAATTAAATATAACATGTCAGTATGGAAGAAAACTGCCTGAAAATATGAACAAAGTACATTGTAAGCTGGGCATAGTAGCGCACGCCTGTAATCCCAGCACTTTGGGAGGCCAAGAGTGGGCAGATACTTGTGGTCAGGAGTTCTGATGACCCAGCCTGGCCAACCATAGTTTTGGAAAAACCCGTCTCTACAAATAAAGACAACAACTGGCCAGTGGCCGCGGTGGCCCTCAGCTGTAAATCCTAATCCTAGAGCCACTGTTTGGGAGGCCGAGACGGGCCCAGATCACGAGGTCAGGAGATCGAGACCATGCCTGGCTAACACGGTGAAACCCCGTCTCTACTAAAAATACAAAAAGCTCAGGCCGGCCGAGGTGGGCGGCGCGACTGTAGTCCGCAGCTACTTTGGGAGGCTGAGGCCAGGAGAATGGCATATAACACGGGAGGCGGAGCTTGCAGTGAGCTGAAGATCCGGCCACTGCACTCCAGCTCCGGGTGACAGAGCAGACTCCCGCTAAAAAAAAAAAAAAAAAAAGACAAAAACTAGCGGGGTGGGCGTGGTGGTGCGTGCCTACTTGGGAGGCTAAGGTGGGAGGATTGCTTGAACCCAGGAGACAGGTTACAGTGAGCCAAGATTGCACCACTGCACTGGGCAACAGAGCAAAGCCCTGTCTCAGAAAAAAAAAAAAAGAACAAAGTACATTTTAAACTTTCAGATTAGCAGTCAAAGCAGAGTCTAAGTACTGTTTAAAATTTTAGCAAAAGCATGTGATAAAACAGGCATCTTTTAACATTTCAAAAACTATAAGAAAATTTGAATTCTTAATTTGCATCTTAGAAAGTATGGGACACTTAATAGAAAAAGAATGAGAATTCCCCAGCATCCTTGCATTCAAATTATAAAAGTAAGAAGCAAAATTTTCTGGTTTCTAGAGCAATTGAGAGAGAGCCGTATAAGGAATATAAGAATTGGAAAAGTATGAAACTCCTTGGGTTTTAGGTGAAATTCAGTGAGTAAACAAAATGTTTAGGAAATGCTTGTATTTCATAATTTAGCCAAGGAAGAGATAAATACAGATGGTTTAAACAAACAAACAAACAAAAACAGATGACTAAGAAGACCAAGTAGGGCAGGAAGAGTATCATGTATCTCAAAGGCCCAAGAAGATGGATGGAAGGAAAGGCTGTGGCTCCCGGAGCCCAGGCTCCCTCTCCCAGCTCCTCAGTTAGAGTTGGGTACCCAGCTGTCCAGGCATCCTGCTGTGGTTACGGTTCTGGAGCCAAACTAATAACACCCAGCACATTCCTTGCAGGTTCTCTTATTTTTAAACTGAGGGTGAGATTTAACCATGGCTTATGAGTGCCATAGCCTGGAGGTAGTGGGCTAGGTCCTTTGTCAGAAAACAATAAAAAGCACACCAGAATTCGTCATTTCTTTCTTTTAGGTATTTTTCTCTTATTTATGCAAGTCTGTGACTGAAATGAGATAAATAGAATCCATCAAGATAAAAGGTTCTTGGGATGAGTCATATCGACTTTTTTTTGCTGAGACAAAATATGAGAAAAGAGAATTTTCCACGCTTGAATTTAATCAGATTATGAAACATAAATATATATTTAGAAGCATTTAAAATGCCTATAATGATTCCTCATTCCTTTGGAAATAGAAGACCTTGACAGTATGATTTTCAACGGACTCATTTATACATTTACATGTAACCTTCTTTAACAAATGGGGGGAAGAAAAGAGAGCATTAGCTGTTTGTATTTGTTCTTGAGACCTGCTTACTTATTTGTGAGCATTTTGGAGGTTTGTTTAGTGTGTCTGGTTTAAATATGCTGTATGATATTGCATGTGCTGCCTCTAGGTCTTGCTCTGCCCCAGTAGGCTTTACCAGTTGATCGTACCTTTCATTCCAAGTGAGCCTAAATAAACTTGGGAAACCATCTTTGCACAGCTCATCAGAAAGCCTTGTCCAGTCCAGTAAATGCCATTCCTGATTTATAGGGTTATTTATTGAACCAAGAATGAAATTTGGGATTGTGATGTTTGGCCCGTTCATGTTTTCTCCTGTTCCTTACACAAGGGTAAAATGGTGAAATACAACTTACATGGTAGGTATTCATGTAGGTACCAAACATTTACCTGCCTTCTTTATGTAAGGAACTGAGCAGGGCCCTGTGCGGACTCCAGAGATGAAGGTAATGACGTCCCTCTCCCTTAGAATCAAAGAAGAGATGAGCGAGCTTTTAAAGGGCAATGAAAAAAACAAGTGACTACTTTCTTTTAAAATACTTTTCTGGTGCTTTTTAGGATAAAGGCTTGTGAGTATATCTGTTTCCAATAAACAGGGCTTGTCAGTGTAAGTCCTTCAGCTCTTTTATGTTAACCATTTTTGATAAATCTTTTTAAAAAGATTGTCCCATACTTAAACACAGCAAACCAAGTGTTCTTTTGCAGGCAAAATTATTAAAAATAATCACACCTTTTCTTGGTGACTCATAATCAATGTCATGAGCATCAGTCAAATTGTTTTATTGTGACTATTACTCAATGGTATATTTAGATGTTGTCAACGGGTTTTACCCTACCCAAGACTAATGATAAGGCTTGGCTGTGTCCCCACCCAAATGGCATCTTGAATGGTAACTCCCACAATTCCCATGTGTTGGGGAGGAATGCAGTGGGAGGGGATTGAATTACAGGGGCAAGTCTTTCCTGCACTGTTCTCATGACAGTGAATGAGTCTCACAAGATTTGATAGCTTTAAAAAACAAGAGTTTGCCTGCACAAGCTCTCTCTCTGCCTGCCGCCATCCACGTAAGACGTGACTTGCTCCTCCTTGCCTTCTGCCATGATTGTGAGGCTTCCCCAGCCATGTGGAACTGTAAGTCCAATTAAACCTCTTTCTTTTGTACATTGCCCAGTCTCGAGTATGTCTTCATCAGCAGTGTGAAAATGGACTAATACAACTAATAAGAACCACAAAGAGAAAGCTCAGAGAATCCCCAGTCAGAATAAATATCCCCCACATATCTAAAATCTGGCCCACACATATCCAAAAATATTACTGTATAAATTCTGAAACCTAAATAGTAGTAAGCAAACTGAGCATTTTAGTCCATCTTGCTTTTACTTAAGAATAATCAATGTCTTTGCCTGTAATTACCAGCACAATCATTAGTTCAAGATTTTCTTATAAATTCTTATTATCTTTACTAACTTATCTAGAATGCAAATATCTAAATATCTCAACTAGCCAACATGTATTATTGCCAAAAACAAAGTACAGATCAACCCATATAAAAATGATGCTGCTTGCACATCCCAGAACAGTTTCAGTCTAGCTGCCATTACAACCCAAATCAGCCTGTATACTGTAAGGGATTCCTAATTATCTGTTAGGTATATCCATTTTTAATTATGAAAAGTAGTGCTAGATGAAAAATTTATTTTAGCCTTTTAGCCACTAGTTTGTATTGCAAGAGCTACGGTGTGGCCGAATGAAAGCCGAATTGTGGTTCCCATTATGTTTGATATTGTTTTCAGTTTCACAACTTGCTTTTAGAAATCTCTTTTGTAGCCATAGTAGTATGAGAGTACTTCACAGAGAGATGGTTCGTCTGATTGAATGATAAAATGATAGGCAGCTGTTGCTTTGTTTTTTAAAATGTATGTGCAAAAGCTATGCAATAGCTTGATCAACAACAGTATGGAAAGTATTTGCACGAAAATCATTGTCTGCTGTCTTTAATCTGTTATAAACTTCTGGTGGTAAACTCACAGCAGTGAGACCTACCCAGAGGATGATATCCAGAGCAAGGCTAGGTTTGAAAAAACTAAGCATTTTCCTTTCCATTGTCTTAAATTTTGTCATCTGATGTTGCTAATTTTGGAATTGAGTAGATGATTCTGTGCACATACCTATTTTGCTACATGCGTAAAATGCATATTGTCAATGGGTTTACTACATACATAAAAAGCATGTAGTAAAATATCATCATCTTGTAAGGTTGGAAGCGATATAACTGCTTTTGAATAGAGCAGCTAAAGAAGTCCTAAGTTGTAAGTTTTTGTTCACTGGAGCCAACACACTTATTTTCAATTTGTTATTCATAAGACAATAGTGCTTATTTGGGTGGGTCTTTTAAAAGTGAAAAAGCCTTCTCTTCATGCTATACTTTAAATAGAAGACACCTGGTCTGGGGTTGGACTCCCAGCCACTTCATAGTGTTGTGCCTGGTGTTTGCTTTCTGGCCTATGACTACTGGTGCTAATAGTTATTATCTTGGGGTGGGGGTCAGGGAGCCAAACTACTTCATGCTTTTCTTCCTTTGATAGACCTTTAGCATTAAGTGAAGAATCACTTGAGAAATTACAACCTGGTTGTTTTTGTAGTGATATCACTGAGTATCCTGATGAATAATACAAATATTGTTAATTTAAAAGTCATGCTGATGTTTAAAATTGCTTACTTTTATACAATAGTTATTATGGTGAAACTCAACTAGGGTCTGTAGCTTAGTTAATAGTATTGTACCAATCTCAGTCTTGTGCTTTGATAATTATACTGTGGAAGCTGGGTGAAGGATATATGGGAACTATATTATTATTAT
The DNA here is from genome assembly GCF_001698545.2 of Rhinopithecus bieti. Taxonomy (NCBI): domain Eukaryota; kingdom Metazoa; phylum Chordata; class Mammalia; order Primates; family Cercopithecidae; genus Rhinopithecus; species Rhinopithecus bieti. The sequence goes on along the minus strand of NW_016804543.1, from coordinate 534,447 downwards.
TTTTTGAGATAGGGTCTTGCTCTGCTGCCTAGACTAGAGTGTAGTGGTGTGATCACCGATAACTGCAGCTTCAACCTCCCAGGCTCAAGCAATCCTTCTACCTCAGCCTCCTTAGTAGCTGGGACTCAGGCATGTGCCACCACATCTGGCTAATTGTTACATTTTTTTTGTAGAGACATGGTCTCCCTGTGTTGCTCAGGCTGGTCTCAAACTCCTGGGCTCAGGTGATCCTCCCACCTCAGACTCCCGAAGTGCTGGGATTATAGGCATGAGCTGCAGCACTCGGTGGACTGCTCCTATTTTTGTAACTCTTCTGTAAATCTAAAATTATTTCAAAATAAAAGTGTCATACAACCTATTAGAAATGGTTTATAATCAGCCTATATTAAGGAAGCTTTACTTAAGAAAAATTACCGAAGTGAAACTAAGAACATTTTTGACTTCTGTTCTCATTACTTAAACTTGATATTTCTCATTAATGTAACCATAGATTCATGTGAAAATTTTATTTATACTGTAATTCCAGCTACTTGGGAGGCTGGGGTGGGAGGATCACTTGAGACCAGGAGTTTGAGACCACCCTGGGCAAACATAGCAAGACGCTGCCTCAAAAAAATAAAATAAATTAGCCAGGCATGGTGGCACTTGCCCAGAGTCCCAGTTACTCAGGAGGCTGAGGTGGGAGGATGGCTTGAGTGCAGAAGTTGGAGGCTGCAGTGAGCTGTGATCACATCACTGCATTCCAGCCTGGGTAACAGAACAAGATTCAGTCTCTTAAGTTACTTACATTTGAACAGAAAAAGGAAATGGGACTTTGAATTGGGATAAATAAGCAAACATCAGGGAAAATGTGGCTCCTTGCTTTTTAAATTTCTTATTGTTATTTTGGTATACAACCTCCACCATGAGTTGAGCCTCCACTACTGCTTCTTCACATTTGGGCCCCTTAGTGCCTCTCTCCTCCTCCCCTGATTGTTTATCTGCCTTGACAGAAATGATCATTAGACCTCTGTGGCAATGAAATGACTTATTTAGGTTGAGAAATCATGGAAATTTTAAAAAATTTTGGCAGGTTCTTTAAAAAAAAAAACTTTCATAAACCTACATTATTTTAATTCATTTTATTAACTTCAAAGTATTTAGTAATATGTGTATTATGATGTAGTTTGACTAGAAATTGAGCTGTATGTGATAGTGAGGAAACATAATGCTGTTTGCAGAATGAACCAGCCTCAATTTTCCCACTTACTGTCTATGTGACCTCAGGCAAGTTACTTAAAATCTCCTAGCACTTGCCCCTCACCTGTTTTTGTGGAGAATAATACACTTCTCAACATTGAATGAGATTATACATGTAAAATCTTTAGCATAGTGCCTAGAGCATTGTAGGTAGTCAGTAAATCCCAACTAATATTGTCAATAGTAATCATTTATATTGTTACCTACACTACATTTTTATTCCACATTCCAGTCTAAAGTTATGTGAATGTCATAATCAATATGTAGTCTTTCTGTGAGTAATGTCTTCCAGTTATTTTGTTTATTATAATCCTGTTGTCCCTTCAGATAGACGAGCAAATGTGTAATTTCAAAATATTTTCATAATTTTTGTATAGTATTTTTTAGCAGTCAGGTTCTGATGATTGTTGGTTTACGAATTTAAGGTTGCACTCAAATGAATAATTTGTAAATAACACTCACCTTTTTACACTGGTTTCAGTATTACATTTCTGAAGTTCTGTATTCAGACAATTCATCAATTAGAAAAATCATTACAAACTCATTTAAGCAAGTTGTTTCAGACATTTACATAATTTGTTCGTTCACTTGGATATTTTAATCATTCCAGTAGAAATTGTGATTTGTGTGTGAAAGTAAAGTGTCTCATGAATGCTTATCTGTGTGTTACCTGGACAACAATATCCTATAGATCCAAGCCCATGTGTTTTCTTGCCCACACCAGAGTGTCCCTTCCGTATCCCAGCTTTCCTACTCACTGTTTAATCTTTGAGTTACATAACATCTTTGAGCCTCATCTTCAAACAATTTTTTCCTCAGAGATGGGATCTCACTATGTTAACCAGGCTCGTCTCAAACTCCTGGCCTCAAGTGATCCTCCCATCGTGGCCTCCCAAAGTGCTAGAATTACAGGCATGAGCCACAATGTTTTTGTCTATAAAATGACAAGATAATAAGAATTACATATACGTCAGAAGATTGTGGAGAGAATTACATGAGCTGATGTATGTAAAGCGCTTCACACCTGGAACATGGGAAGTTCTGTGTCTTCTGTGGAAGTGTGTATTGTGGTTGCTGTTACAGTCGTTCTTTACGTCATGCTTTGTGTTTGCCACTGAAGTTTCTCGCTTTACACGTTTTGAGTCTTCTAGAGATTTTTTGTTTGTTTTAAGGTATTTATTAGTATCCATTTCAAATACCAAATTATTTCTTTTGTTCAAATTATTTTTTTTGTAAGCTCATTATTCTGGCCAGGTGATAGTGGAAAGTTACACTTATCTGTGGAGATTCTATTTTTACATGTTGTCTTCAGCCATCTGAGTCTATTTTGATTGTGGCTTTTTTTCCCCCTGGCAACCAATTTTTTTTCTCCCTAGATTATAACAGGTGCCTCTGTGAAGCTTTCTCTGTCACCTCACTTCTCTCTTTTATAATCCTCTTCTGCCCCCACCATACCTTCCTCGAATATTAAACCTAGGGACTGTTACTTTTTCTCTCCTTGGCTATAATACCTGACACCTAGTAAATATTTGTTGAATTTATGACTTGCATAACATTTTTGATTTCTTATCACATTCACATGTTGTTGTTACTTACTTTTGCTTATAAACTCAGCATTATTACCAGTATTTCAAGTCTATCTGGAGTAGCCTTCTACTCTTTGGAACCTTTAAAGTTGTCAGTAGATTAACTGAAGGTGACCTTTAGTCATCAACAGAAATCTAGTTTATATTTTGCATTGCTTTTCTAATAAGTTGGTGAAGTAAGTGTTGGTGTTAAAACTGGCATTAACCTGATAAAATACACCCTTTGCCACCTTAAAAGTAAAGAAAAAGCGATTCCACTCTCGTTTCTTATTCTTTCTGCAATGCTTATAGGAGCTCTGGAGAAAATAATGCTTTCTATTAAAGCATACAGATTTATTTGCAAACATTAGAGCATTTTCTGAAAATATACCAGATACTCTGTTTAATGGCAATATTATCTGTAGAAACCTGTTTCTAATAAATCTTTTCTTTTTTAGCTTATCTGTTTTCACAAGTAAGATGACAAATATCTATTTGAGAGCTGCACTCTCAGTGCAGTAAATTGAATTAATACACTTTCAGAGAATCATTCATGTTAGTATGGATAGAGGGAAATGTTGGTCCTCAAACCACACACTGTCACATATTTAATTTGTTAGATAAGTTAACATAGCAGCTGTCTGACTTAAGAAAAGTTGTGAAAGTTGACAGAGTAAACAGTACCTATGATTCATTTCCATGGCATCTTCTTCCTCCCCTCAGTGACCTTCACAACCTTCCAGAGATAGTTGTCAGTGAGGAAGTATTCAGAGTAGGAAATTAAAACGAACTTTGCTGTTCTTCTTTTAGTTACTGTGTATTTGATTATCCCTAAAAATGTCACACCACTCTCAGAAAGTCATTATACTTTTCTAACCATTTAAATTAGTGTAGTCAAGAGGACTTTTTTGTTAATATTTGTGGTCACTATTGCAATGCATACTATTATGCTGAAGGTCCTACTCAATTCAGTAAGGCAAAAATGAAAATAAACAATAAAAGTTACCTTAATTGGAGAGGAAAAAGTACAGCTGTCTTTATTCACAGATGATATGGTCATCTATGTTGAAAATTTAATGAGCTCTATAAAAAAATGCTATGAGGTTGGTAACTTTAGCAAGGCTGCAGAATACAAGATCAGTGTACAAAAATCAGTTGTATTGATAACCAGTTTCTACATATTAGCAATGAACAATCAGAGATTGAAATTTTAAAAAAGTATGATTTGCAGTAGCATCAAAACATGTGAAATACTTAAGGATAAATTTGACAAAACCAGTGTAAAACCTGTATACTGAAAACTATAAGACAGTGTGGAGAGAATGTAAAGAAGGCCTTAGTCAAATGAAGAGGAATGTCATGCCTATGAGAAGAAAACCCCTCAACATTAACAGCTGGTTCTCTCCAAAATAATCCATGGATTTGGTGCATCCCTATCACAGTCTCAGCAGGTTATTTCATAGGAATTGATAATCAGATTGCAAAATTCATATGGAAATGCAAAATATTTAGAATAGGTAGAAGAACTTTGAAAAAGAATTTGAAAAACAAATACTACCTGATTTCAAGATTCATTATAAAGTTATAGTAGTGAAGAAAGTATGGGATTGATATCAAGATAGGCCGATAGAGGAGAACAGAATAGAGCATTCAGAAATAGACCCAACAGATGTGGACAATTGATTTTTGACAAAAGCAAGAGGGCAGTTCACTGGAGAAATTATTATCTTTCCCAGTCACTGGAACAACTGAATATCCACATGTGAAAACAAAACCAAATAACTTCAATCTGCATGTTGTACCATATATAAAAATTAACTCAAAATGGATGATGGATATACATGTAAAACCTGAAAGCATAAAATTTCTAGAAGAAAACACAGGATCAAAAAATCTTTGTGACTTTGAGTTAGGCAAAGATTTCTTAGATGTGACACCAAAAGCAAGATCTGTTAAAGGATAATTTGAACTTCATCAAAATTAAAAACTTCTTTGGAAGACGCTGTTAAAAGAATGATGAAAGACGCTGTTTAAAGAATGATGAAAGACGCTGTTTAAAGAATGATGAAAGACGCTGTTTAAAGAATGAAAAGACAAGACTAGAAGAAAACGTGGAAATGAGCTATGTCTAGAATATGTAAAGAACTCTTAAAATTCAGTCATTGAGATACGGTAACCCAGTACAAATGTGCAACACATTTGAACAGACACTTCACCAAAGACAGTATGTTGTGGATGGCAAATAAGTACATGAAAAGCAGCTCAGCATCATTAGGGAAATACAAATTAAAACCACAATGAAGGCCAGGCGCGGTGACTCACACCTGTAATCCCAGCACTTTGGGAGGCTGAGGCCGGTGGATCACTTGAGGTCAGGAGTTTGACACCAGCCTGGGCAACATGGTGAAACCCTGTCTCTACTAAAAATACAAAAATTAGCTGGGCGTGTTGGTGGGCGCCTACAGTCCCAGCTACTCAGGAGGCTGAGGCAGGAGCATCACATGAACCCAGGAGTTGGAGGTTGCAGTGAGCTGAGATTGCACCACTGTACTCCAGCACTCCAGCCTGGGTGACAGAGTGAGCCTATGTCTCAAAAAAAAAAAAAAAAATACTACAACACACTTAGTACAATGGTTAAAATGTTAAAGTGGTGATGATAACAAGTATTAGGAAGATGTGGAGAAACCGGAACTCATGGCAATGTCAAATGGTACGATCGCTTTGGAAAACAGTTTGGCAGTTCTTAAAAAGTTAAACATAACTCCCATGTGATCTAGCAATTTCACCGCTAGGTATTTCCCCAAGAGAAATGTAAGCATGTGTACATATAAAGACCTGTATACAAATGTTCGTGGTGGCTTTGTTTGTAATAGCCTCAAACTGAAAAAATCCCAGATGTCCATCAACAGGTAAATGCATAAATCACGATATATACATACAACGGAATATTACTAATGAAGAAGAAGTCAAGCGTTGATATCTGCATGACATGGGTGAATCACAAAATAATTCTGAATAAAAGAAGTTGGATCTTAAAAATATGTGATTACAATGATATAATATTCTGGGAAAGGCATACTAATTGAGTGACAGATCAGATTGGGGGATAGTGAGGAAGGACAGGAAGGAGGGGTTACATAGGGAGGCAAGAAAACGTGTGGGTCATGAGTAAGTTTGCTATCTCAATTGTGGCGATGATGTTTTGTGTGCGCACACACACATATGTATACTCTGAAAATGGTTTCTTTTGAGCACTCTACTGTAGCTGTCACTCTCATTTCTTTGACTTATTTTAGAATGCAGTGAAGTCTTTGGGAAAGTCACTTATGTCATCAGTAAAGAATGCCACCAAAATAGCTTCTCATTTAAGTTCCCATCCCCAGAGCTAACCCACAGGAGGTTCCGATGAATTCAAATATTTAATAACTTGTATTTTTCTTTCTCCTTAAACACAGGCCCTCTGGTCCTGGAGGCAGGATCATGTGGTGGATTCTTGGCAGTCAGCAGTCTGTGGAGCTTTTGCAGGTGCAAAGGATTATATTATACTGGGAAAGACCTAAGAGGGGGAAAAATGTGAAAATATTAACTGTGCAAAACAACATTCTTTAAAAATTCCAGGTTGTTTAGATGAAGAGTGCTTCATTGGTTGAGAAAAGAATGTGTCCTAGAGGGGGGAAAAAACTGCTAAAAAGGCGTCTGCCTGAAAGACAGACAACCAATTTGTTTTTGACAAATTTTCTTTTCTTTTATCTTGATTAAAGCCTTCATTCAGGCCCTAGAATGATCTTAAAGATGATTTAGAAAGTCGTCTGTGGGAAGAGACTTGCTGTGGGTGCAGGGCTCACCGTGCAGCTGTCTGCCTTGGGCAGTGCTTAGGGGGTTTAAGAGATTTCTGCAGAAGGCAATGATTCACGGTTCGTGTGACATGTTTGACAGCACTGTAGATTAACTAGTGTCAGGAGAGCAGAGGCTCCTCCGTAACTTACTGAAGGCTAAACTGTTCTGTGTAGGAAGTGTGGAGATCTACACATCTGGGCATTTTTCGAGACATTAAAGCAAGAGCGAGGTGACAATATGCAATATCATGTTATCCATCACTAAGTCATAGGAATTTTCCAGTGAGGCTTTAATGAGATCTCAAATGCTTTAAAGAGCTTAATAAGTGACGCATTTAAAAAACCTAAGAGAGAAGTATATTTTGTTGTTAAAAGTTAAATTAGAATTATAGTTGAAATAAAATGGAAATTTGCCAGAAAAGAAAACTTTTAGTTGAGATGTGAAGCCAGTAGGGGAGGTGTAGGGTGTTAACTTCATTGGAAAATAATTATTTTCCAGTTTGTTTAATGGTCATTTTGTTGTTGTTGTTGTTGTCGTGATTGGGAAAACAAAATGTTCATTTTATAGGACTCTTTATTAATAGACTCATTTGACTTGTAGAATTGGTAATCAACAATAAGAATTTTGCCTCTAGACATGAAACCAATCCAGATTGATTATGATGATGATTGTTTCCACATGACACATAGTCATTAGCTAGCTGTGTTAAATAAGTAGGTGGTCTTGATTCATTTTCCAGAGGTCAGGAGTCATTATTCCCCAGTCCCTAAGAGAGATGTGCATTTTTGTAGACACTCTCCTGGGCCCTGGGGACAAGGTGAGCACATAATGGAAATTTAGTCATCCTGGATAAGTAAAGCTACTTTTTAAAGTTAGCAATACTATAAAACTTCCATGTGTTGAAATAAGAAGAACGTATTCTCTGGTCCTATTCCTTAAATACCCAATTCAAAGATTTGCTTGCAGAGACATTGTTACTATTAAGGAAATTTGCATTAATTACAGTTTCCTTTTTGGAATAATACTCTGTAATAGATGCTAAGCACTTATATTGTCAGAAGGAGGGAGAGAAGGGAACTTCCTGTCAGACATCCTCTATCTTTGTGGTAGGATCCTACCATCCAGGCCCTTTCAGTGAAGGTGACTCGCCTGGGGAGTGTGGCAGCACAGCCGGTGCTCCAGTGATGCTGGGGTGTGGAGAAAGGGAGCGAGGTGCCCACAGCTATACATCTAGCACAGGCTGAGCTGTGTGACTTACAGGATTGTCAAGTCTCTTTGTGATCCCCAACTCAGGAATGAGACTTTGGGGCCCTCCTGAGTGCCAGTTTCCTTACCTGTAATGTAGAAGCAACAATTCCTACTTCAGGGCTTGAGATAATGTATGGTTAGTACTCTGTACTCTGCAAAACCGAGTCGATATAGGGAATTACCTACTATTTCAGTAAGAACAACCAACGTCCAGAAAATGAAAACCTACTTTCACAGTAATTCACCTTCTTGATTGAGTGAAGGAATGTCATATCAATGAAGTTACTGTACAGAACAATCTCCTCTAACAGCTCATACATTTTAAAATGCCTCCAATACAAGCATCCTATTTTTTTTCTGATGAAGTTCTGATAAGTGAAGGAGTTTGTCCAAGGCCTGCAAAAAATCCGTTGTTAGTAGATCCACATATATTTAGCAAAAGATAAATATATTTCTTATTTATATCTCTTACTGTTTTGAAATTGTATTTGGTACAAATGTTGATGCAGAGGAACAGGGTTACTATTTTAAAGCCTTTCTGAAGGATAAACATCACTTCTTGAAAATATTCCAATTTGTGAAAAAGCGAGATTCTGTAAGAGTTGCAACATGGTGTCTTACAGAATATAGAAATGAATGATGTCTTGCGAAGTCCCTTTACACACTGCACTTGCAGACTTTACCCTTACATGGCCATAAAGGCAGTGATAAAACTTGCCCTCAAATCAGACATCAGATTTCTCATCCCCATGTGCTTTTCCAAATTTAAATTGGCTAAATCATTGCAGATGAACCATTCTGTGTGCCATCCTTGGCACTCTTTCTTGCTTATGCTTGTTTTATAAACTACTTGGCACAAATATCCAAAAATGTCCCATGAGATTGGAGGTGTTGATGGCTTGTCATGCACAGAAATTCCCTTGGCTTCTGGTCAACGGTGAAACTAGGGGAAAAAAAGGACTTTGCCAGCTTCCTTGCTTCAAGTGAACTTCTAAACATAAACCATAATGCAGCCTAAGTATGACATTTGCTACCATAGTGATATTTGGTGATCTAGTATATTTTGATCAGTTTCTCATAATAAACACCTCTGTACATTCTCTAGGAGAAAAGGGGGTGGAGGAGAAAGAGGCGGGGAAAGAGATTGATTGCAGTCTCTCCATGGGTTAGAAATTCTAGGATAGGGTGAGGGATTATTTGGGTAACAAGTGAGAAGGCCTGACACAATCTCTATTAAAATACAAACAAAAACCACTTTCCTTCTTGTTGATGTGAAGTCTTCCGCATCTGTCTACTTCACTGGAGGTCACACATAAGAGGCGCGTGGTGATGCTCTTGTCCCTCCCAGACTAATCAGGAGCAGCGCAGGGTCTGGAGGAGAAATGAATCGCAGCAAGGTTGCCCAGGGGTGGGTCTGGGGACTTCCCCACTGCTGCCCCCACATTCTCAGCCGCTGCTCAGAGGTGACAGCTCCAGCCTTACTATAGGAAGGTGGCTACTTTGTCTTTATGGCGGGGAGGGGCGGTTAGGGAATCTGCATTTGTTCCCCAAGGAAATAGATATAATTTTATCATAAAATTTTAGTTTCCCCTGAATCCTGTCCTCGACATCAGTTAGCCTGACATTCAGTAGAAACCTAACTCTAGTGGAGACCGTAGAAGACTGTTTCACGGATGCTTTGAACACAAAAGCAGCCTATAATTGCTGTACCAAATGATGATTTCCTGTGTCATATGTTAGAATGTTCTTTGTGTCTATTACCAGTAGCTTACAATGCCCTTAAATAAAACATAGAAAATAACTACATTTTAACTGAAAGTCCTGGCCTCCAGCCCTTCCCCGTTATGACCATTATTCTATTCTATTATCTTCCCAAGTCCTCCTTACAGCCTTACAAAAGCATTGTGAGATCCGCGAATCAGAGAAATCTTCGATATTTGAAGACGGGCAAATTGATTTATTAGTAACACATAAAATACAGCTTCTCTCTTGGTAGTAAAGTTAGGACCTATTGGAGCATACGTGTTTCTGTCTTAACTTTTCTTCGTATTACTTTCATGAAACCTAAATCTCCAAGAGAATATTGGCAGGCATCCACACTGAAGTAATGGTGGTAGACCTTTGCTAATGGCCAAAATAAGTTTGATTTGCAGTAACTAAATTTATTAGATGTTCCTTATCAACCTTTAGGTCTTTTTAATTGGTTTAGGATCGTTTGTGAACATTTTCACATATGAAAGTGAGTTTTCACCATTGGATAAATTTTAATTTGTCTTACATATCAAAGTCATTATGTAGTGGAACAAGTAATACTTTTGGAGTCATGATACATGTGACAGTCCCAGGTCCCGCACCAGCTGTGTGGCCCGGGCAAGTAAGTTGGGTGTAAAATGGGAATAGTAACACCTATGCAAATGAGATCAAATAATCAATGTGCCTAGTGCATTCCTGGCATGCCAGATACGAAGTAAGCAGTGCACATACTAGCTCCTACCTTTACTTTTCCCTGCCTTTTAGAGGATGAGTTGAAATTTTCAGTTTATAACTAGAAAATTTCACTAGAGAACAGCACTGTATATTCACTAGAGAATAGGACTATATATATTTTCAGTTTGTAACTACAAAATTTCACTAGAGAAAATTTAACTAGAGAACAGGATACCAATTAAGCGTTTTCGAGTGCCTGCTGTGTGTGTGCTGGTCTAGAGATACGAAGAAAAATCACTCATTAGCTCTGCCCACCCAGGAAAGAGTTATTTTTTGATTACTGCTGTGAGCCAGATGCTGTTTCAGACATGTTGCGTAGGCCCATTTAATTCCTGTGTCATACTACTGTCTGCATTTTACGGATGAGAAAACTGAGGCCACTAGGAGACCAGTGGCTGAGAGTCCCAGTTCCGGAGTTAAGATCCCGTCTCAGCTCTGCGCTAAGTAAAATCTTCAAGTTTTTAGCCTCCATAAGCCTCAGTTTCCCCACCTGTAGCATGGGGTAGTAGGAGTCCCTAGTTCATAAGGTGCTTCAGCTACAGAATAAGTAATTACCTAAGGCTAGACAACTGGTAGAGCAGGGATTTAAATGTCGGTCTTTCCACCTCCAAAAAAGGTTCTTTCAGGCTAGACCCTGCTGCTGGTAAGGGAAACAAAACCAAATACATTATTTCGGGGTATAGGAAGTTTGAGATCGTAAAGTTTGTTGCCTTTGTGTCTTGTGTCTTTTCCTTTTCTTCCTTTCTTGGGGAGAGGGGAGGGAGGGATGGATGGACAGACGGACGGACGGACGGATGGATGGACGGATGGATGGATGGATGGATGTTCATGGATTCTGTTGTGTAACTAAAAGTATATTTACTTTTCCGGGGCAGAATATATGGTTACAAGAGTAGGATTTCAAGACCAAGTCCACAAAAATTTAAAAGACACAAAACTTAGCAAGTCTCTGAATTTCAGACAGCCTCTGAATTTAAGACAAAGAGTTTTACATACTCATAATTGGAAATGAGTAAACCAAAGGGGATTCAAATACTCACGTCAGTTGATAGTACTTACCCCTAAAGTCTGTGACAGTCAGGGGTAACCAGAAGTGGACCATGAGAGCGTAAATAAGTACACCATTCAAAAAGTCAGTATCATAATAAATGTTACCATATAGAGGAGGCTTGGTATAATCTTATTTCAGCATCGTATTTAGAAAGAGGTCAAATGACCTTCTTGTCCACAAGCCACAAAGTGAGAAGGAAAGTAGTGCTGTTTCTCGAGTATCCTTCACATACGTATGTCCTGTTGCCCTTACAACACTGCCTCTTTCCCCCTAGCTCTTGGAAGCTGAATCTTTATAACACATTTTAGGGTTTATTATTTCTCTCTCTGTAGGGACTCTTGGGATTTAGAATATATCTTTGTACTGCACTAAATGAAATATTGACACCATAAACTTGGTTTATGTTAAAACAGAAAGTCCTTCAAAAAGTCCAATCTGTGTACAGTTCAGCCATCATGACATTCAGATAACGCAAACATGAGAGAGAAGGTAGGAAGGAAGCCATAACATGGAATGTGTGCTGAAGCAAGACTCAGGCTAAAAAGATGTAGAAGAGAGCTTAGAAATGTAGTAACTCTGACTAGCCTGCTATCAGGAGCCTGTGAAATACAAAAAGCTTTGCTCCTTTAATTCCAAGAATCCAGCACAATGTTACATGTACTCTGTCCATTTTGCTATATGCAGACCAGAAATGATAGAAGCATTTTGAAGTAGTCACTTTAAAGAATGGTGGTCCAGGCTGGGCATGGTGGTTAACGCCTATAATCCCAACACTCTGGGAGGCCGAGGCAGGAGGAGTGCTTGATGCAAGGAGTTCAAGACCAGCCTAGGCAACACAGCAAGACCCTATCTCTGCAGAAAATTAAAAAAATTAGCCAAGCATGGTGGTGTGCAGCTGTAGTCCCAGCTACTCAGGAGGAGGCTAAGGCGGAAAGATCACTTGAGCCTAGGAGGGTGCGGCTGCAGTGAGCTATGATCACACCAATGTACTCCAGTCTTGGTGAGAGACAGTGAGACCCTATCTTAAAAAAAAAAAAAAAAAAAAAAAAAGACAGTGGCCCATAGAAAGTCATGAACCCTTTGAGAACCATTAGGAGCAGAGGGTCTCACATACTGAGAGTGGGCATCTGGCCATATTCATGTATGTCATATGTGTACACATTCATCATGTACGTACACATACACACTCATTAGTTTGCTAGTTAATGAGAGAGCAAGATAAATTGTGGAGCCTTGTGTTTTTCACCTGAGTGGGTAGAGCATCGTCTTCTCTCATGCAGTTCTGTATCACTGCAAAAGAAATGAAGCGTGTGGATAAAGATTGTGCATGTGTGCATTGTGTTCTTGAATCAGTGTACATAATCAGTGTACATAATGAAGTGATTTGGGCAGAGTCAGGAATTCTAAAAATTACAAAATTATCATGTAATACAGTAAACAGTATCTCACTTGGGTGTTGGGTATTATTCGCACAGGTGGATTTGCCGCTGCAGTCACCACACCTCTAGATGTGGCAAAGACAAGAATTATGCTGGCAAAGGTAAGTGGCAAAATAATGTAATGGAGACACCTCAGATGCTCATATCTGTTAGCACTAGGACTACACGTATATAAAGTAAACACAAACGGCTACCATTTACCTGTAATAGCATCTTATGCTGTCTGTGGAACCGCTAAGAAAACCGCCATTGATGGAACAATATCCCCAGTGTCTGTATAATATTGTACCATTTCACAGGCATTTTCCCCTGTGTTATGTAAGCACATAGGGCTGGTAAGGCCACTGCCTGGTAATACTATCTTCACATAGACTCTGTTTTTACTGCTGACAAACCTAAGGCTCAGAGAGGTTGATGAGCCTCCTGCCATGTGGCGGGCTTTGAACCTAGGGTCATGGTTGGCCTTAACTGGATGAGCTAAGACAGTTGTCAGAAATGTTGAAACCATTTTGTTTAAGAGAAAAATTGTTTTAAAAAACCCCGCTAGACAGAGAGTTGAAAGAATGCCATACATATAACATACCTGAACCAAACCAAAACAAAAAAAGTCCTATCTTTTTGGAAAAGTAGAACAAATATGGCCAGATTTTAGTATGGAGGTGGCAGGATCCAAACTAAGAATGTTGATCACGTTTTAAATGGAACATTTAAATGGCGCTCTATTAAATATGCTTATTAGCTGCTTAGGCAAGTTTCATAGTTGTACCATTTACACTAATGGTTCCCTGCCCTCCTCATATTGCTTCATGGTGCTTCTGTCTTTTTCCTGTTAAATAGTCCATCATTCATCTCGTGAGCTCTGATAAGCAGAGCCTCCCGTGTAGCATGGGCCACATCCCTGCTTGCCTGCATATCTGAGTGAAAACGCTTCTGGGCAAGTGAGCCAGGTCCTGATTGCCAAGAAACTCCCTGGTATCTGACAGTGTCCTAGATGAGGGTGATGGGGAGCTGTGTGTCTGAAGATATCCGAGAGGCAAGTGTGTGATTGGGAGCTTCAGAAGATAACAGGTTTCTCTTTGTCTGTTCACACAGGCTGGCTCCAGCACTGCTAATGGGAATGTGCTCTCTGCCCTGCATGGGGTCTGGCGGTCACAGGGGCTGGCAGGGTAAGATGAGGAATGCCCTCCTACCTTTCTTCCTCTCCACCACTCCTCCTCCTTTAGCCTGACTTTGGATGAACACCTCTCCTTCCCTTCTCCTTATGTTCTGCTTTGAGCTTCTATATATTGTGCAAAATATTCTAGTTGATGTTGTATATATGAGATAACGTAGCAAACCAAATTGACGGAGTATTCCAATCAGGCAGTTCTCAGCCTTGCCCATCTTGATGTTAGATGGAATTCACATGTGTGGCCCTCACCAGGGTCTGGGCTGCAGCAGTGATAAAATGGGCTTCTGGTTACACAGTGCAGAAATACCAGGGAGTGAAGGTAACATTGTTAGAAGAAAGCATTTGTGGTTTTGATGCTTTTAACTATTATTAGTAACAAATTACTTTCAACGTACCACAGTATAGGTGGGATGACTCCACAATTAGCATCAGTTGAGAACCATTGTACTACAGAATTGCCTCAAACTTCTAGCTTCATGTCCTAAAAAGGTCTCTCTGCAAGATATTTCAACATTGCTTTGACACCATAAACTTGTAAAGCCACCTGAATGTTGGGATCTTCCAGGCATGTGAAATTATGATTTTTCCCTTAGGGACCATGTACCAGGAATTTTCTTGCAAGAGCAAAGCAGTGGCCTCCCTTTGGAGAGGGTCGGCAGCTGCCTGGACTTCAGGCATCTCAGCTGGCAGTGCCACCTCCTCATCCTGATGCCGAGTTGGATTACTTATTTGATTGTAGTGTTTGTGTACCTTTGGCAGTTTTAATCTCAGCTATTTGATGGTCTGGAGAACATGAAGTAGGTGAGTCAGGTCCCAGTTAAAGTTTTTGTAGGAGAGCAGCCCATCCTAGATTGAAATTTTCCAGTTGGAAGTTTGAAAAATAGGTGATATTGGATGGTTTTGTTGAACGTGACAACTCAGGGATTGATGTTGGGTGCCTGAAGGGTGTCACGGTTTTGAAACAAGAACTGCGGTGAAGCCAGAGGAATAATTGGCTGTTGACGTCTAGTGAGAGCATGGGAAGGGCCGAGTGGGGGCGTGTGTACTGGGAGCCTGCCACTTAGGGCTGCCATATCGTGAGTGCTGCTTGTATTTGTGGCACATTCATTCTGCTGCCAGTTCCACAGCAAACAAAGGAATGGTGTGGGAAAAAATGAGTCCTGAAGCCACTTAGCTAGTAGCAGGTAAACGGTCTTTATGGGCTGGGTGAGGCGCTCACACCTGTAATCTCAGCACTTTGGGAGGCTTTGAAGCAGGCGGGTTGCTTGCGGTTAGGAGTTTGAGACCATATGGCAAGACTCTGTCTCTAAAAAATAAATAAATAAATTAGCCTGGTGTGCTGGCACGCACCTGTAGTCCCAGCTACTCAGGAGGCTGAGCGATCATTTGAGCCCAGGAAGTCGAGGTTGTAGTGAGTCACAACTGCACCACTGCACTCCAGCCTGGGTGACAGCAAGACCCTGTCTCAGAAAACAACAAAAAAGTTCTGTGTTTCAAATAGCAGTTGGGCTACATACACAGAGAAGTCACATTCAGTGGCTTTTTAGACTATAAAGCCAAACTGCCAAATTTCACTGTCTCACAGATTTCAGTGTGGTTCATGCTTGATTCTGTGGCAGCTGTTGGGCAAACCTCTTCTATCGACCTTAGCTTTGTGGAGCTGTGCAGAGCCGTAGCACCTCTGCCTTTCTGCAGACAGTGGTGGCAGGTGGGGATGGCATGATCGACTGGCAACCCCGTGGCCCCGAAAGCTGGTAGGAGTTGAGTAGATTGAAGATCATTTTCCCTGTGCTGGTTGTGGCATGTATTTTACTTGATGTTATAAAACTAAGCAGTGCCAGAAATACAGGCAGAAGAGGGGTGTCTTCCTCAGGCCAAGGGCCTGTCTCTGTCCCCATTGTTGGCTCTGTAAAGGTCATCTGGATTTTTTTGCATATCTATCTTCTGAAAGTGTCAGAAGTCATGGGCTCTAGTCAGTCTGTACAGTGTAGTCTCTTGAGAGCATTACAGACAGCAACGGTTGTCACTTAAGGGAGTTTTGATTAGCCCCTTATGAATGATTAAAGACAATAAATAATTTGACCAAAAAACAGTCACAGAAAAACCTGGGCTGTTGTGAACAGAGGTCCCAGGCATCCTCAGCCTGAAGGCGTCTCCGCCGGCTTCTTCTGTTGGGTCTCCAAGCACACAGCGCTGCTGCCACCTCCTGTCTCCTCCTCTGGGCGCGCACTAAGTTTACCAGTTACTACTTGGGTTTTCCAGCAGACACCATCTCCTCACCTTGGGATGGAAAGGTGCTGCCCTCACCGGGTCAAGTAAGGTGGCGACCACTTTTATCTTTCTGTGTGGTCCACGCAGGTGAAGACTTTGTTCTGGCACATACTGGGAGTACACATATAAGTAGAAATGTATTACTAAACAAACGCCGCGTGTTCATTCAGCCCGGTAGCCGAAGGCAGATGGGGAGCCTGCCCACCCTGGATGGCCCCTTTCTGGTTTTCTTCACTCATCAGCTGGCTTTCTGTTTTTGTTGACTGTGCCCTTTATGTAGTAGCTGCCACAGCCGCGAGCATCCCTTTCTGCCTGGCACTGTAAGTGCTTACGTTTGCTCTCATTTAATCTGTGGGCACTAGAACACACTCCTGTTGAACTCAAAAGTCTTCACCTGCGAGACTGGCTGGGACCTTCACTGTTCAAATTACTCCATGTTAAGGGCGTAATTACGTTAATAGATTCAGTGGTCATCTACTGAAACCATAAACTGCTTCCATCTGCCTCTTGCCAGGAGCAGCTGAACTTGTGAGTGGCAGAAGCTGAACAAGACACTGGCGTTTAGAAATAAGGTAGTAAAGGCGGAGAACTTCGTGGCCAGTGTGGTCTCCTGCAGCTCGGCATCTGCTGGCTGCCCATCTAGCACCCTTTCCTTCATAAGGTTGCAGG
Source organism: Rhinopithecus bieti (assembly GCF_001698545.2). Lineage (NCBI taxonomy): Eukaryota > Metazoa > Chordata > Mammalia > Primates > Cercopithecidae > Rhinopithecus > Rhinopithecus bieti. The sequence goes on along the minus strand of NW_016804543.1, from coordinate 517,470 downwards.
GAGGCTCAGCTGTTTTTCAGGCGGGAAGGACATAGTGGTAATTTATGAGTTTTTGTCCTCACCACCCACCCGATGCAAAACAATATGCATGATGCTGAGCTTTTTTTTTTTTTTTTTTTAAACAAGTATAGTTTGGTTTTCAGTACAATTTTCATGGTTATTTTTGGACAAGTAATAGGGGTCCTTAATTTTATGTGCAGTATTTTAATGATTTAAACCCTTGGCTAGCTAACTAAAAAGGGCCTCACAAAACTCTTGAGTCTCCCATTTTCCTTAGAAGTGCTGAGTGCTGCAAACAGAGGGAGGCTGCTCAGCCTCTTCCAACAGCTCAAAGGTCTTGGGAGAAAGGAGGCAGCCAGGTGCTGGAAGCAGCCTGCAGGGACTGCCACGTTTCTCTCCAGGCCACCAGCTTGCTTGTCATGGAGGCTTTTCCTATGTCTTAAAGGACGCGTAACTCCTGCCGGTGTGACTTGACCATTTTCAGTTTTCTTCCATAGACCTGACGAGAAGTCTTTTCACTGGCATATGCACTAGGTTTGCCTTCATAACTTTTTCTGCTGACAGAAGTAATATAGGCATGTTTTGTTTAATTGCACTTCTCAGATAGTGCATTTTTTCCCACATTGAAGGTTTGTGGCACCCCTGCATTGAGCGAGTCTTTCAGCACCCTTTTCCAGTAGCACATGATCACTTTGTGTCACATTTTGGTAATTCTCGCCTTTCAAGTATTTTCATTATCATATCTGCTGTGGTGATCTGTGATTGGCCGTCTTTTATGTTACTGTCATTTTTTGAGGCATCACACACTGTCCACCGAAGACGGCAAACTTAATCAACAAATGCGGTGTGGGTTCGGGCGGGGTCACCAACCGGCCATTCCCTGTCTCTCTCCCTTTCCTCAGGCCTCTATTCTGTGAGAGACAATATTGCAGTTAGGCCAATTAATAATCCTCCAGTGGCCTCTAAGTGTTCAAGTGAAAGGAAGAATCACACCTTTCTCATTTTAAATAAAAAACTTGGGCCGGACATGGTGGCTCACACCTGTAATCCCAGCATTTTGGAGGCCAAGGTGGCAGATGGCTTGAGCCCAAGAGTCCAAGACCAGCCTAGGCAACATGTCAAACCCTGTCTCTACAAAAAATACAAAAATTAGCTGGGCATGGTGGTGTGTACCTGTGGTCCCAGCTACTTGGGAAGCTGAGGTAGGAGGGTCACCTGAGCTCAGCAGGCAGAGGTTGCTGTGGGCCATGATCGTGCCACTGCACTCCAGCCTGGGTAGCAGCAAGACCTTGTCTCAAAAAAAAAAAAAAAAAAAAAAAATTAAAATAAAAGCTGGAAATGATTAAATTTAGTGAGGAAGGCATGTGGAAAGCTGAGATAGGCCAGAATCTAGGCCTCTTGTGATAGTTAACCAAGTTGTAAATGCAAAGGAAAAGCTCTTGAAGCAAATAAGAAGTGCTATCCGGTGAATACACTAAGTGATAAGTGTAACAGCCTCATTGCAGATATGAAGAAAGTTTGAGTGGTCTGGATAGAAGATCAGACCAGCCACATCCTCTTAAGCCAAAACCTAACCCAGAGCAAGGTGCTAACTCTCTTTCATGAAGGCTGAGAGAGGTGAGGAAGCTGCAGAGTTTGAAGCTAGGAGAGGTTGATTCATGAAGTTTAAGGAAAGAAGTCATCTCTGTAACACAGAAGTGTAAGGTGAAGTGGCAAGTGCTGATGGAGAAGCTGCAGCAAGTTATCCAGGAGATCTAGCTCAGATCATCGGTGAAGGCGCTAACACTAAACAACAGATTTTCAATGTAGATGAAACAGCCTTCTATTAGAAGATGTCATCTAGGACTTTCCGAGCTAGAGAGGAGACATCAATGCCTGGCCTCTAAGCTTCAAAGGACTGGCTGACTCTCTTGTTAGGGGCTAATGCAGCTGGTATCTTTAAGTTGAAGCCAATGCTCATTGACTCTTCTGAAAATCCTAGAGCCTTTAACAATGATGCTAAATCGACTCTGCCTCTGCCGTACTAATGGAACAACAAAGCCTGAGTGACAGCACATCTCTTTACAGCATGGTTTCTGGAATATTTTAAGCCCACTGCTGGGACCTAGTGCTCAGAGGAAAAGATTGCTTCTAAAATACTACTGCTCATTGACAGTGCACCTGGTCACCCTGGAGTTCTGCTGGAGATGAATGCTGTTTTCTTGCCTGCTAACAACATCCATTCCTTGGTCCGTGGAATAAGGCGTAATTTTAACTTTCAGGTTTTATTATTTAAGAAATCCATTTCATAAGGCTACAGCTGCATCAACAGTGATTCCTTTGCTGGATGTGGGCAAAGTAAATTTCTGGAAGCCTTCTAGAAAGGAGTCACCATTCTAGATACCAGTAAGAACATTAGTGGCTTCATAGGAGGAGGTCAAAATATTGACCATGCTAGGACTTTGGAAAAAGTTGATTCCCATCCTCATGGCTGACTTTGAGAGGTTCAAGACTTCAGTGGAGGGAAACACATACTAGATGTACTGGAAATGGCAAGACCACTATAGCTAAAGTGAAGCCTGAAGATGTGATGAATTGCCACCATCTCATGATCAAACTTGAATGGATGAAGAGTTGGTTCTTACGGATGAGGAAAGGAAGTGATCTATTGAGGTGAATCTACTTGTGGTGAAGATACGGTGAACGTTGTTGAAATGACAATAAAGAATTTAGAATATTTCATCAATTTAGTTGAGAAAACAGTGGCAGAGTTTCAGATGATTGACTCCAGTTTTGAAAGAGGTTCTACTGTGGGCAAAATGTATTGTGTGCTACAGAGAAATCTTTCATGAAAAGTAGAGTCCATCAATGCAACAATTACTATTTTTAGAAATTTCCACAGCCACTCCAACCTTCAGCAGCCACTGTCCTGGTCAGTTAGCAGCCATCAATGAAAGCAAGACCTTCTACCAGCCAAAAGATTACAACTTACTGCAGGCTCAGATGCTCATGAGCATTTTTTAGCAATACAGCATTTTAAAATTAAGGTATGTATAATTTTTAGACATAATGCTACTGCATACTTAATAGACTACAGTATAGTGTAAACGTAACTTTTCGGTGCCCTAGGAAACCCAAAACTTTGAATGGCTTACTTTATTGCAATATTCACTTTATTAGGGTGGCCAAACTTCTCCTGGGACCAAACTTGAAATATCTGAGTCATGCCTATACTCTTGGTCAAAAGGTTCAAAGGTTATGGAAGCATGGGCCGGGAGTGTGTCCTGTAATCCTTGGGCAGCAGGCATTCAGTTTAGGGTTTAGGACACATCCCTGGCATGCCTTTTAGACATGGAATCATAGCCCCTGGACTGGGTTTTTTAACCTGTTTTGTAATTTTTTTATGTTGGCATCTGTGTATTTCCTCATCTTTATCAGCTACACGATCATCCATTGTATGTTTGTAGTGTGCGTAACTGGTATCAGCAGCGGTAATGCCACAGTGAAGATGTTTGCACAAATATCTGAGTAGGCACTAGGGGGGCAGTTTTAAAGAATGAATCCTCAATTTATATCCTCGTGGCATTGTAGTTTTACCTTGCATTTCTCTGATTAGTCTACATTGCTCCTTGGCTGGTGAGCAGCCTTCTGTGGTACCAAGGGACTGTGCAGGTGGAGGCGTGCTGCCCCCTTCATAGCCACAGCCCATTTGCCTTTCATGCCTTTAGACAGAAAAGGAACAGGGAATCCACGGAGGTTCGACTCATTGTTGTGATGTCAGGTTTTGGGGTCTCAAAGGACAAAATGCAACGGAGTCAGTGGGCAGAGCAGCAGCATAGCCCAAAAACCTCTGCACCGAGCGAACCCCTGGAGACCACTTTAGAGGTCTGGGCTGGGAAGTGCCTCCCAGCCTTACCTAGGGTTCAGCTCTTTAATGCCTTAAAAGTGAATTTCATCTTTCAAAGGGAAAATGGCATGAAAGTTTTAGAGCTATTGTTGGGACAGGGCCACTACTTGCCTTATTTGGGAGGGTTCACAAGTGAGCTGTTTACAAGTGAGTGTTCACGAGTGAGTGGTAGCCACTAATGAGCATGGTGTACTGAGCTGAGCAAGCTGTGGGTATTGGAATTTAACCTTTTTTTTTTTTTTTAAATACATTAAAAATCCTGTGTTTTCCCCTAGATTATTTGCAGGTGTCTTCCCTCGAATGGCAGCCATCAGTCTGGGAGGTTTCATCTTTCTGGGGGCTTATGACCACACGCACAGCTTGCTGTTGGAAGTGGGCAGAAAGAGTCCTTGAAGCAGAGGCAGCCCCACCTCCACTTCTGTCAAGAGAGGGGCCTGCAGTGTAAACCCTCTTCCGCTGAGCAGCTGTCTGAACTAGAGGCCCCAGTGCTGAAGACCAGTTCTGCTAAGATGCCGGCATTGAGATTGTGCCATCCGTTGTATAGGCTGGCTGGTATGAAGTCATTGGCCTGTATGCCAGAGAGCTAAGAGATGAAAACGGGGTCTGTGGCGGTACTCTGAACAATTTCCTCAGAACCTCTTAATAAATAAGTCTGGTAATGCTGAGGCCAGGCCTTTCAGAGCTTTCATTTGATCTGTATCTGATCTTTCATTTCCTGCCACCTGATGGTGGATTCAGCAGAAGGCAAGATGGTTATAATTTTAAAAGAATAGCTTGTTTGGGAAAAGGAGACTTGGGGAAGAAGTTGTGTATGTGGGTGTTTCTCCCCCTAGTTAATTCCTGTTGCGTAAGGTTAGGCTCTGTTGAAAAAAGAATGAACTACACAGGTGCATAGCAAGCATTCCTTCTGGGTAACTAGGCTGCTGGTTTTAATTACCCTCAGATTTCACCCATAAAAACACACGCTGTATTATTTTACAGAGCTGTGTCCAGCGCCCCCTGTGGTGTGTGAGAGAAAGCAGTTGCAGCTCAAGTGACTAGGTGGGCCCAGCTGGCTTCGTGCAGGAGGACACGGTGGGTGAGCCATTCTTGCCATTCTCTGTGTCAGGCTGAAAGGAGGGCCTGGGCCAGCTTTGAAAACAACGTTGCTAGAAGTAGGCAGGATGAAATGGAAAGGGGTCACCACACTATGGGATTTTAGAGCTTGACTAACAAGCTCCAGGCGTAGAAGAATTCAGAACGAAATTTCAGGAATCTAGCAGTGTTGTCTGCCCCCGAGCAAACAGTATATAATTTTGCTTTGCCTATTTTTTTTTTTCTTTTTTGGGGAAAGATAATTAAAGGCAGAATGACTGCGTTTGTAAAAGAAGGACCACCAACTGTACTGACATTTATAAATGAACCTTTATTAAAGAAAGACACTTCAATGCCATCTGTTAGACACTTCAATATTTTACATGGTTTTCAATGTACACTGTACCAAAATTTCTATAAATAAATAACTTTGTACATAAAAGTAATACTTCCTCTTTCACATTGCCTCTCAGAAGCAGCAAATTCACATATTTTGTGGAAGTAAGATTAGTCAGTTAACTGTCAACAAAATTCTAAATGTGCTTACCTTTTGAACAGTGATGACACCTGACAGTAATTGTTAACTATTTTCTCAGTAACTAACTCCTTCAGCTTTTGGCCAAAGGAACATTTTAAGGACCTTGTTTCTATGTAAGTTAAGTTTTACTAAATTACACATTGGCACTCACAAGATGGTTAGCTACCAGTCTCAAAAGTGCAAATATACCCAGAACCCAGGTCAAGGTCTAAGTCTTTTCCAGTCCCAGCTCAGTTTCATCTGTGCGCGGGAATGGTATGGACAGGCCTGCTCTGGATCCTCAGTAGAAATAAGGTAGCCCTGAAAAGAAAGAACTTTCCTCCTTTCTATCCCCCAAGGCCAATGTAATACTCATTATATTGGCAGAACGAAAACATCACTATAGAAAAATCCACAGGTACCAACACCAGCAGCCTTTACCTTAATTAAAAGTCTCAACTAGCAATTGAATGATACTGAAAAGGCCACATTTGCTTTTATCATAAAATCTTAAGGAGGAAAGGCAGTGCTTAATTAACTGTTCTGACCATTTGCTTGTGATGGATTAACAACCCTCATTCTATGCCTTAAAGACAGGACTTACTTAAACCTAAACGGAAAAGCCATTCACTACAAGTGTGGATGGCACCCTGCACCCCTGGCTCTACAGGGAGGCCTGTTCCAGGGGCATCCACACGACCAGTGCTCTTCTGAGAGTCTGACCAGGCAGCAGCCTAGGGGTCTGTCTACGAAGTGCAATACAGATCCAAGGCCTTCCCTCCTTCCCATCCCCACCAAAAACTCCTGCTAACAAATGTGGTTGTAGCCTCTATAAATTCCAGCCATGCGTTAAGGCACCAGCACTACTTCCCCACCCCCCTCCAAAATTAAACAGCAACCTGATATGAAAAATAACATTGTCAAAATTGTTTAATTTTTTTCTGTTAACCATGCACTAAAGATTAAAATAGCCTCTGTAAAAGATATATATGAAATCTCTGAAAACTCTTATGTACAATGGTATCAAATACTTTTTCTGCCTTTTGTACACAAATCCCCTCTTGCGTTTCTGTGCTTCAGATGCAAGTCCTGTGAGTGACTGATACTCCACATGGAAGTTACAACTATGTACAGATGAGTGACGCTTGAACCCAAGCTTCCTCACAGCCTCTCCTACCTCTCTTTCCTGTAGAGACTGGCATAACAAGAGCTGAGGTAGACAAAACCTAGCTTTTTGGTGCCAACAGCAGTGGCACCCTCTGTTTCCCGGGGAGCTGTCCTGTCAGTGGCATGGACGCGGGACTGGAGTCACATGCTTTGGGGAGATGGCCATTGGAAACAAGCAAGTGCTGGGCTGCTGTGCGCTCTGGACTGCCTGAAGTTAACGAAGATGCAGGCTGTAGCTCTGCGCAGTCCGGGTCATACAACCTTGCTAAAGTCCAGGAAGAATCCCCTACAAGGAAAGAAAGGACCTGTCAGACCCCCACTTGACCATTTAAGCAGCTCCCAACCCACCTGGTAGTAACTCCTCAGAAGACAGTAAAAAGTTACCTTTCCCATCTAGAGATGCCGTTGGCTTTTTCTTCACAGCCGTCAGCATTCTATCGTGATTACTGGGGTAGAGCGACCCCTGGCACTCGGGGCAGGACCCAGCGGCAGTCCCGCTGCACTGGTGATGTGGAGAATGCTCTTGGTCACTCCCACCCGGCTCCGGGCCATTTGGCTGCACGCTGTCTCTGGACACAGGCTGGGGGTGGAAGTCTTGTTCCCTGGAGTCACAGTCTACTTGAGTGTTGCAGTCACTGCATACAACCCGGCCACCATGTTCTGAAGGACAGTGCCAAAGATGGGTTAGAGCCACTGCTGTGGGAGGCTTCATCCCCACACAGAGAACAGGCTGCTCAGCTCCACTGTGCAAGGTGAGAACCCGACTGCAAACACTGTGTGCATGCTTCCTCTTTCCCCCAACTATGTCCCCAGAAAAAGGACTGGGCAACACCAAACCACTCATCTACTGTGGGATCTTTCATGTTTACAGTGAATTTCATACTCAGAGAATACAGTCTTACTACTTCAGGGGGAAAAAAGCCATTAGCGTTAGGTACTATGCAGTGTTGGGTCTTTTCAACAATTAGAAATTAAGCCTCAAAATAGCCCTGGTGAAAAGATGCCGACTGAAACGACATTTGTGCCTTGCTCCTTATTTAAGTTGCTTGTAAGTCTAGAAAATTCACGCTCAGGCTTACCATGCCATAGATTTATTTAGGAGAAACTATTCTGGAATTAAGAGAGCCAGGCCCAAGCTTCCTGTTTCTATACCGAATACCAAATTTGGAGACAGCTGTGGACTAAGAATGTGTCTCCCCCTTTGATGTACTGACTAGGTCAGCCCCAATGTCCACTTCAGAAAGAAACTGCTTCCGATGGGAAGCACCTCATACCCATCCTCTGCGGCTCAGGTGTCCCTTCCGCTTTCTCTGTCGCTTTCCACGGCTCTTTGTGATACCCAGTGCAGAGCTTTGGCTGCCTGCAGGCAACGCTGTGAGCATCGGCCTCTGGAAAGTGGCTTGCATCTCTTGGACAGACACCTGCAGTGAATTCCAACACGATTAGAAACTCTGGGCTTGGTCTTTCACAGCCTTATGAAAGGAATGAGCAAGGCCACTAGAATAATCATTTTTTAAAAAGTTCTTCAGACGGTGGCTTAAGCCTGTAATCCCAGCACTTTGGGAGGCTGAGACGGGTGGATCACAAGGTCAGGAGATCGAGACCATCCTGGCTAATCCAGTGAAACCCCGTCCCTACTAAAAAAAATTCAAAAAACTAGGCGTGGTGGCGGGCGCCTGTAGTCCCAGCTACTCGGGAGGCTGAGGCAGGAGAATGGCGTGAACCCGGGAGGCGGAGCTTGCAGTGAGCTGAGATCCAGCCACTGCACTCCAGCCTGGGCGACAGAGCGAGACTCTGCCTCAAAAAAAAAAAAAAGTTCTTCACAGCAGTGGGGCTGTTGGCATGGCAAGCAGCATGTTTTCTATCACTACTTCCAGGCAGGTACGCCGGCCTTGTGAAATGAGCAGCTCATTTCTCTACAAGGGGAGCCTCTACGGTCTTAGGCAAGTGCTCAGAGGCCCCCACCGTTGGAAGTGCCTTATCCTGGTGACAGCTTTCCAGTGTAAGACTGGCTCACAGAGCAGACCTGGGCACCTTCCCCATGTAAGGAATGGGCTGGTTGGGTCCATGCCCCATAACGCCCTTTCCAGCTGCTACTCCAGGCAAGCCTACTTTATCCTGCCAGGGAGGTACTAAGCCCAATCCAGTGGCTTCCTGGGGCGGGGGGACAGGACTTTAAAACCTTGCAGAACTCATAAAGACCGGTCCAAAATAGCAGCCCTTAGTCACACAGCCTTCTAGTTCACCAAGTGTGCCCCATCTGATGCCAGGTACCTGCCCTGCAAAGAGCTGGAGGCCACCTCCAGCACCCGGAGACAGAGTCACAGCAGAGCTCTGCTTCACGGTTACTGAGGCCTTACCGTTGCTCTCAATGTGTCCATTGGCCTGAGGGCCACCCTCGGTCCTGACCACGGTTTCTTGTCGGTCAGAAAGGGTCCCCTGAGAAGAAAGGTAGCTTGGAACATCTGGTGGCACGATGGTTTCATCTGCAAGAAGACAGGGCAAAACACCAGGGTCTCAGTGACAAGAAATGCAGACACACGTTGTCAGGCTCAGAAAGGGGATCCTCCCAGTGACGACCATCAGGGCTGTGCACAGAGATGGCATGGAGTCCCATGTACGCACTAGGCCCTCCCAGAGCCTGCTCAGCCTTACTCTACACCCAGTGTGAAGAGCACAGCCGGCAGATGCCAGATGCCACAAGAGGTGGAGACCAGTGACGGGAAGGGAGCTGGGATTCATAGAAGCACCGCACTGGGAGATTGTTTCAGGAACAACCTACTACATGACAGCAGGGCCTGTGCACAGACGGCCTCTGAGGGAAAACTGCAGGGTGTGTCAGTTACTTACATTTGAGAGTATTCCTGTTTAAGGTTAAGTTACTCAAAGTTAAAATGGAATTAGTGGGACTAAAGCCTCAGGAGTTCTGAAGACACTGCGATTCTTTCAAAAGCCACTGGAACCCGGCCCAGTTCCCCAGCATCACTGCCATTCCTCCCTCCTTGAAAGTCAGCTCTGCTGGCAGCACCTGACCTGTGTTGGTGACACTGTACTCTTCACTCTTCTTCCTGGTCTGGTAGATGATGCACACCCAGACCAGTGACGTCAGCACGATGCTGCTCACGACGGCAATGGTGAAGATGCCTACCGTGGTCCCATCCTTCCTGCAGCCTGCTGCGGGCAGGACACTCAGCTGGCTGTGAGCTCGCTCCGTGCCCAGGGTGTTGGACATCTCACAGGTGTATCGGCCCGCGTCCTCTGCCACCACGTTCTGAACCACAAGGAGCTGGTTGTCAGGGGTCAAGTGGTGCCGCTCAGTGAGGCTCAGTGGGCGGTCCCCCTTGAACCAGGTGATGCGGGGCGGAGGGTTCCCCGTCGCTTTGCATTGGAGGGCCACTGTTTCTCCTGCAGATACCACACGGTCTTCCAAGGGCACTGCCAAGGATGGGGTCTCTACAAGAGAGCAGCAGAGATCTTAGTCATTCTCAGGGCCGCGGTTGCTCTGGCGCTGTCCTGTCTTGTGGACAACGGACAATCCAACGTATCAGTGAGATGCAGCTGACATTTTGTATCAGAGTGGCAAGCTTTGGAGAAGACCCTTCGACCCACTAAGTCATCTCCGTTCTGGGGGGGTGCTTCCACAGGGACAGCGAACCTCTGCTGACAAAAGCCCCTGCTATTCCCTGACAGTCCTGTGTTAGGCCCGTGTCCCTATTCTTGACCAAGCCCACATCCATCCTGTCCAATTCTTAGAATGTTCTATATCTAAAGCCTATGAAGACTCTTAATTCTCTTTTAAAGAGACAGAACTACTTAAGAAAAATTAATTCAAAAAGCAGCCCCAAATTTCAAACAGGGTCGAAAGGCCCACCACACATACCACCCCTGACCACACAGAGCATTTGAGAGTCTCACTCACACACACACACACCCCCCACCACACTCCCGTGGAGCAATAGCCAAACCTAAGACAGTCAGGGTGGCATTAGCTGAAATGGAGCCGGCCGAGTTCTGGGCAGTACAGCTGTAAACCCCTGCGTCATCTATTTTCACATCAGTGATGAAAAACACGTCGTCATCTGGCATGACATGCATGCGTCGCTCACGGGCGGCGGGGAAATCCGTGCCTCCATCCTTCTGCCAGGCAATCTGAGGGTTTGGGTGACCTGTGGCAGCACATTCGAGGCGGGCCATGGTGGTGGTGCGGATGGTTATGTCGTGGGGCGTTTTGGTGAATGACGGCAACACTGGAAAACATATGTATACAGGGTCGGGTTATGGGACAGCTAGATGCAAAGCCAGGAAGTCTTCTGGCAAATACCTACCTGTCACTGTGCCCAGTGCCAGTTCACTTCCTTTCTCCCAATGTCTGCCCAGGACCACTCCTGCCACCTGTGAATCAGGAACCCCCAGCTTCTCCCACCACAGCTGGAACACTTCCATTAGCCTTGCCTTGTACAGCCTAGGCTGGCTATAGTCCCTTCAAAGCGAAGGCTTTTACTCTACATGGCAGTGTCTACACGGGGGTTGCCCATCCACGCAAGGTAGGGCCTGATGCTTGCCTGCCTTAATTACCCACCAGGAAAGACGCTGTGGAGATGGAATTACAGAGGGAAGGCGGGCATGCCTCCACCCTGGGAAAGCAATGGGATGGCTCATCCGTTTGGATGGGTATTCATGGGATGAATGGGATGGCTCATCCATTTGGACGGGTGTTTACCAGGGGTGTTCCTGCCCACTGCTGTATACCCAGGCAGGAAGCATTCAGCTTGCTAGCTTGCTCAGCCTAAAGATCGATGTCCCAACAGAGTGGGATGCATCCAGCTACATGTCAGGCACCACCACAGTTCCTGTCAATGTTAATTTGAGGAAGAGTCTGAGTCTTCCAGGAACTGTGAGGACTTGAAATAAGCCAAGACAACCCGACCACATGTGGTAAAGAAGGTGTTTCCCCATGATCTGTGGGGGCTTAAAAAGCACAGCAGATCCAGCATTCTGATGATTCTCAAACCAATTCTTTTTAACTAGAGGGTTAGTAATCAGGATAGCTCCATTAGGTTACTGGGGTGGGACAGTAAACTATTCAAGCTATCTACTCCCCACCCTTTGCTCCAAACACAAAATAACACATGGTCCCCTTGACAAGCTCTAAGGCTGGTTAATGAGTAAAAAACCTGTCAACTGCCAGGACACTGTCTCTTTCAGGCCAGGGTTCACACCAGCCTTGCACTCCACAGCCTCTGGAGCAGTAGCCAGCCTCTGACTCCAATGCTGTACTGTCTACTCAAACAGCAGCTTCCCCAGGATAAGGGGATGTTTGGAATTTGGAAACCAGATTATCTTGGCTTACAGAGGATAAGAAATGGACAAAAACACAAGGCTAAGCTCTCCACAATTTGACCTAATATAGTAACTAGTTTTTTTTGTTTGTTTTTTTGAGACAGAGTCTGGCTCTGACACCCAAGCTGGAATGCAGTGGAGTGATCTCAGCTCACTGCAACCTCCACCTCCTGGGTTCAAGCAATTCTCGTGCCTCAGCTTCCTAAGTAGCTGGGATTACAGGCATGTGCCACCACACCTGGCTAATTTTTGTATTTTCAGTAGAGATGGGGTTTCGCTATGTTGGCCAGGCTACTCTCAAACTCCTGGCTTCAAGTGATCTGCCCACCTCAGCCTCCCAAAGTGCTGGGATTATAAGCATGAGCCACAGTACCTGGCCAATAATGAGATTTTATTTTATTTATTTATTTATTTATTTATTATTTAT
>NW_016804543.1:426442-504683 GCF_001698545.2 Rhinopithecus bieti | reverse complement strand
TTATTTATTTATTTATTTATTTATTTATTTATTTTGAGACAGAGTCTTGCTCTGTCACCCAGGCTGGAGTGCAGTGGTGAGATCTCAGCTCACTGCAAGCTCCGCCCCCCAGGTTCATGCCATTCTCCTGCCTCAGCCTCCCGAGTAGCTGGGACTACAGGTGCCCAACACCTCGCCCGGCTAATTTTTTCTATTTTTAGTAGAGACAGGGTTTCACCGTGTTAGCCAGGATGGTCTCGATCTCCCGACGTCGTGATCCGCCCGCCTTGGCCTCCCAAAGTGCTGGGATTACAGGCGTGAGCCACCATGCCCAGCCAATAACTAGATTTTTAAAAGTCAACAAAAACAAGTAACTCATTGAGAATAACCCTTGAAATCTGCAAAACTTGCTCTAGCACAAACCCAGGCAACAGTATGATTTAATAGTGTCCCAGAGAAGCATGTCTGTGTCCTGTCTCAGTCATCTCTACATGGAAAGCTGAAAGGGCAATCAGGAGTGTGGTATGTAGGATTCTGGCACCGTAACAAAGAAAGATGGTGTTCCCATACCATTCACGGTGAGCCTGGCCTTATGTGAATAAGTGGAGCCAAAGTGGTTGGTGATGACACATTGGTAGCGGCCCTCGTGCCCAAAAGTGACCTGGCGGAGGTGCAGGATGGTGGTGTACTCCATCACTTCCCCGTCCTGCGCGTGGACGTGGACAAAGTTCTCCATGTCTGCGTTGGTCAGGACTTCATTGTCCTTCTTCCAGGCAAAGGTCATGGGGGAGCTGCTGCTGCTGGCTGCTGAGCACGTGAACCGGATGTCCTTGCCCACCATAGCCATGGTTGTTTCTGGCTGGGTGATGATCTGTGGCTTCAGGAAGTCATCTGGGGAGAGAGGGGTCAACTGTAAGGCACCGGGTTCTTAGTACACACAGGAGCCAGCTGCTGTTCATGCTAACAAAAAACTGACTCAGACACCAATCCAGAACCAGAGCTAGAGGTCCCTGTGCATCCTCAGCCTCACCAGAGGCCATAAGAGTTGCACCATGGATATCTGACCTCATCTTAATTGTAAGTCTGTGAGTACTGATCACCTTTATGATCAAACTCCTTGATTGGAAATGAACCCACCACTTCTCAGTTCTCAAACCAGCCAGCTGGCAGTTTCCTTAAGACAACTGGCTCTGCCTGCTGACTTTCACAGAAAACAGAGTCAGGCATCACTGGTCATGGCTGCAGAGATCCTATCCACAAACCTGACTCCAAAAGGAGGGGGTATGAAACACTTCCAAAATGCCAGAATAAGGATCTCCAAAAATCTGCACCTCCATTAAAACAATGAAAACACCTGGAAAATGGTCAAAAGCAACTTTTTCAGAATTCTGGAAAACCAAAGGCCTACAACAATCCATGGAGTGTCGACTCAAGAAAACAGCAACATCTCAGTAAGAAATGTGAGCTTTTTGGTGTTTTAACTTATCCTAAGCCCCACTGTCTTATCTCTCTAGCTCCATGGTAGCTTTGAAACTCAGCAGCCTAGCAACCACTGAAGGGCCAGAATGGGTTCCCCAAAAGCCCCATCCCCAGAACTGACACCATGTGACCTATCTGGCAGCAACCTGGAAAGCCCCATTCACAGGATTTGCATTTATTTGCCCTGATCTAGTTTGCCCAGCAGGAGAAGCCCTAGCCCCAGGGCACATGACCACAACAATCAGTAGCCACTGTTTAACAGTGCCGCTGTCTGAGGGGACAACACCCATGGGGCAAACAAGCAGCTGGCCAAAAAACTATAAAGGAAAATGTGGGGAATACAATGTTGATGGTGGGCTTTGAAAAGGTCCAATACGTTCCTGGGGATCTAGACAGACACATGCAGGTGCAAGGCCATGTGCATGCCCAGGAAAGACCTGAGGGGGTCCTCATTTCTTACCTGTGGCTGAGCATGACTGTCTACACAAATACAAAGTAGATGGCACACCCCAACACAAACACAAGCCGTCAGTAAAGGATAGGAGACTGGTTGTGGTGACAAGGACTTTTCTGTCCAACCATTAGCTAACCACTAAACTAAACAAGCAGGGACTTAGGGGGACAGACTTTACAGCTTTTGTTCAGGAAAAGTCACTAGGCAAGCTGTAACAATAAACAGCAACAGCAGCAAATCCTGGGGGAGAAGAAGGGGAATATCCAATTTCCAGAGTTGCCACATTATTTTATTTTAAATGCCCAATTTTCAACAAAATATTATGAAACACTCAAACAGGAAAAAAGCAGTCAACAGAAACTCTCCAAGGGAGCCCAGACTTAGACTCACTAAATAAACTTTTTAAATCTGCAATTACAGGCATGTTCAAACACCTCAACGAAACCATGTCTGAAAAAAATCGAAGGATAGTGGCCAGGTGCGGTGACTCACACCTGTAATCCCAGTACTTTGGGAGGTTGAGGTGGGTAGATCATGAGGTCAGGAGATCAAGACCATCCTGGCTAACATGGTGAAACCCCATCTCTACTAAAAATACCAAAAAAAAAAAAAAAAAAAAAAAAAAAAAAAATAGGTGTGGTGGTGGGCGCCTGTAGTCCCAGCTACTTGGGAGGCCAAAGCAGGAGAATGGCGTGAACCTGGGAGGTGGAGCTTGCAGTGAGCCAAGATTGCACCACTGCACTCCAGCCTGGGCAACAGAGCAAGACTCTGTCTCAAAAAAAAATAAAAATAAAAAATTAAAAAATAAAAAATTGAAGGGTAAAGTATGAGAAAATTTTATAGCAATAAAGAGATAAATTATAGATATGAACCAAGTAGAAATTCTGAAACTTAGAAGTACAATAACTGATATGAAAAATTCACTAGAGGGGCTGGACAGCAGAACTGAGCTGGCAGAAAGAAGGGACAGGGAACTTGAGACAGTCAACTGAGATTATCCAGTCTGAGAAACAAAACAGAATGAGGTAAAATGAACAGAACCACAGAGACTTGTGGGACAGCATCAAGCACAACATACAAATCATGGGAGTCCAAGAAGGAGAAGAAAAAGGAACAGAAAAAGTATTTGCAAAACAAAGGCCCCAAATTTGATGAAAAAATGTGCAGCCACACATCCACGAATATTAATGAACTCCAAGTAGAATAAATTCAAAGATCCAAACCCAGATGCATCATAGTCAAGCTGTCAGGTGCCAAAAACAATCTTGAAAACACAAAAGAGGAGCAACTCATCACATTCAAGGGATCTTCAGTATTATTAACGGCTGATTTCTCACCAGAAACCACAGAGAACAGAAGGCAGTAGGAAGACATTCAAATTACTGAAAGAAAGATGTTCAACTACAAATTCTATGTATTAAAAACACCCATCCTTCAACAATGAAGGAGAAGTTAAAACATTCCCAAGTTTTTATTTTAAACACATACAAAGCAAGTTGACTGTTACCAGACCTGCCCCACAAGAAATCCAGGAGAGTATTTAGTATGGCTGAAATGAAAGGACATCAGAGAGCAACTCCAATCCACACCAAGAAATAAAAATCCCGTTAAAGGTAACTACACAGGTAAATACAGCACACAGGATACATGTATTTTTGTAACTCTCTTCTCCTGATTTAAAAGACAGCTACATAAAGCAGTAAGTGTAAAGCTGTGTTGATGGGCTTAATGAAAATGTAATGTGTACGACAATAGTAACATAAAGGAAGAAAACTGGATCTTAATAGGAACATAATTTTTGCATACTACTGAAGTTAATTTCATTATTTATTTGAACTAGATTGTTGTAAGACGTTAATTTTAATTCCTATGGGCAAAACTAAGAAAATAACTTAAAAAATACCTGTGTGTGTATTTAAAAAAACAGGGAATTAAAATAGTACACCAGGAAACATCTATTCAATAAAAAACAAGTCAGTAATGGAAAATATGGAAACAAAAGATAGGACACATAGAACAAATAAGGGGCAAACTCTACCTTATCTGTAATTGCATTAAAAGAAAATGAATTAAACACTCCAATCAAAAGGCAAAGATTACCATAATGAATAAAAAACCATGATCCAGCCATAGCCTATAAGAGACACAGTTTGGATTCAAAGACACAAACAAGCAGTCACCAAAAGAGAACTAAAGTGTCCATACTACTAACAGACAAAATAGGCTTTAAGACAGGACTTTTTACTACAGAGACAGAATAATATTTTATAATGTAAAAGGGTCAATGCATCAGAAACACATAAAAATGATAAATACATATATACCTAATGGAGCACCACAAAACAAAATCTGACAGGATTAAAGAAATAGTGCAACAATAATAGTTTGTACACTTCAATACCCCACTTTCAACAATGGATAGACCTAGTCAGAAGATCAAGGAAAGAGAAGGCGTCAACAACACTATGAGGAGACTTGAAAAAGTTCATGGAAAATGGAATTATAAACTTTATTTCTCAACCTCCATCAAGTTTGAAACTCTCTGGAGTGATGTTACCAGCCATTTAGTCTATCCCAAAAAAACGGAGGGTCCTGGGAATTTAAACATATCAATGCAGTCTTTTTTATGTTATTAACTGAAGAAAATTGGGTGCCCTTTAAAGATTTTAAAGATAATAACTAAAAGAAGTTAGATGGAGCCAAAACAGGACTTTTAGGTGGATGTCTCATGATTTCCCACCAAAACTCTCACAAATTCACTCTTCTTTGATGAGAGGAATGAGCAGGAGCACTGTCATGGTGGAGAACTCTCTGGTGAAGCTTTCTCAGGCATTTATCTGCTAAAGCTCTGGCTTTTTCAAAACACTCTCATAATAAACAGATGTGGTCATTTTTTGATCCTCCATAAAGTCAACAAGCAAAATGCCTTGAGCATTCCAAAAAACCTGCCATGACCACTGCTCCTGACTGGTCTGCAAAATTTTGCTCTGACTGGACCACATCTGCTTCTTGGTAGCCATTGCTTTGATTGTGTTTTGTCTTCAGGATTGTACTGGTAAAGGCATGTTTCATCTCCTGTTTCAATTCTTAGAAGAAATGCTTCAGGTCTTGCTCTCACTTCTTTAAAATGTCCATTCAAGGCTCTGCAGCTGATCCAAGTAATAATGGTTTTGGCACCTACTGAGTGAAAAATTTGCTGAACTTTTAATTTTTCAGTCAGAATTGGGTAAGCTAAACCCATTGAGATGTCTACGGTGTTGACTATTGTTTCTGCTGTTAATCATCACTCCCCTTAGGCACAAACAAGATCGTCTTTTCCTTGCAAATTGATATGGGTGGTCTGCCACTGAGGGCTTCATCTTCAGCCTTCTTAATATGAGTTATCAATGTGTAAACTGCTGATTTCTTTGGGGCATTGTCTCCACAAACTTTTTGTAAAGAGTCAGTGATTTCACCATTCTTTCACCCAAGCTTCACCATAAATTTGATGTTTGTTCTTGCTTCAATGTTAGCAGAATTCATGTTGCTCTGATAGGGACTCATTTCAAATTGATGTCCTAGTGCCTCAAACTAGGTGCTATTCAAACATGCTATAACAGGTTAATAAACATTTATTTTGGTGCAAAAAAATCTGGGAATCTATGCATAGTGTTTTCATTATACGCATTTGCCATTAATTTTCTGAAGGCCCCTCATAAAAACCAAATAGAGGCTGGGCACGATGGCTCATGCTGCTTGTAATCCCAAAACTTTGGGAGGCTGAGTGGGCAGATCACATGAGGTCTGGAGTTCAAGACCAGCCTGGCCAACATGGCAAAACCCTGTCTCTACTAAAAATAAAAAAATTAGCTGACTGTGGTAGGCAGGCATCTGTAATCCCAGCTACTCGGGAGGCTGAGGCACGAGAGTCGTTTGAACCCGGGAGGTGGAGGTTGCAGTGAGCTGAGATCGCACCACTACACTCGCACCACTACACTCCAGCCTGAGTGGACAGAGTGAGACTCTGTCTCAAAAAAAAAAAAAAAAAAAAGCACAAACAGACCTAATAGCTGTCAATGGGATACTCCACTTAGCACCACCAGCATGATATTCTTTTGAAATACACATGGAGTATTATCCAGGAAAGACCACAATTTTTTAGGTCACAAACCAAGTCTCAATCAATTTAAAAAAGATATCATACAAAGTATCCTCTCTGATGGCAATGGAATGAAACTCAAAATTAACAGTAGAAAGAATACTGGGAAACTAATCTGTGGAAGTTAAACAGTACACTCCTAAAAGGCAAACAAGAAATCACAGGAGAAATCAGAAAACACTTTGAGATGAATGAAAACAAAAACATAACATACCAAAACTTGGAAGCTGCAGCTGAAACAATGTTTATACATTTACAGCTGTAGATGCCTATATTAAAGAAGATCTCAAATTAATAATCTAACCTTTTAAGAATTTTTAAAGAGGAAGAGCAAACTGTACCCAAAGCAAGCAGAAAGAAGGAAATAATAAAGATCAGAACAGAAATAAATGAAAATAAATAGAAAAATAGAGATGATCATTGAAAACAAGTTGGTTCTTTGAAAATATCAACAAAACTGAAAAACCTTCAGAAAGACTTGTGGTAGGGGGGAAAAGGCTCAAATTACTAAACGCAGGAATGAAAGAGGGCACACTACTACCAACCTTACAGCAATGAAACGGAATACCATAAACAACTGTATGCCAATAAGATCATCTGGTAAAAATTCCTAGACAGACACAAACTACCAAAACTGGCTCAAGAAGAAACAGACATTCTGAAGAGACATTAATAAGTAACAAGACTCAATTAATAATTTTACAACTTCCCATAAAGAAAAGCCCATGTCAGGCACAGTGGCTCATGCCTGTAATCCCAGCAGTTTGGGAGGCTGAGGTGGGCAGATCACTTGAGGTCAGGAGTTCAAGACCAGCCTGGCTGACATGGTGAAACCCCATCTATACCAAATGAGAGGTGACAATGTGCTAGCAGCCCTCACTCTCAGCACCTCCTTGGCCTTGGCATCCACTCTGGCGACACCTGAGGAGCCCTTCAGCCCGCCACGGCACGGTGGGAACCCCTCTCTGGGCTGGCTGAGGCCAGAGCCTCCTTCCTCTGCTTGAGGGGAGGTATGGAGGGAGAGGTGCGTGCAGGAACCAGGGCTGTGCTGGCAGGCCTGTGTGAGTTCCGGTGGGCCCAGGTGCGGGCTTGGGGGGCCCCGCACACACAGCAGCTGGCCGGCCCAGAGCAGTGAGGGGCTTAGCACCCGGGCTAGCAGCTGCGGAGGTTGTACCAGGTCCCCCAGCAGTGCCGGCCCGCCGGTGCCTCACTCAAATTCTTGCCAGGCCTTAGCTGCTTCCCCGCGGGGCAGGGCTCAGGACCTGCAGCCCCGTCATGTCTGAGCTCCCTCCCTGGGGTGTGAGCTCCCTCCCTGGGGTGTGAGCTCCCTCCCTGGGGTGTACTCCCAGACAGCCTGGGCCTCCCCAACCGGCCCCGTCCCCTGCTCCATAGCACCCAGTCCCATGGACAGCCCAAGAGCTGAGGAGTGCAGGCACAGTGTGGGACTGGTGGGCAGCTCTGCCTGCAGCCCTAGCACAGGATCCACTGGGTGAAGCCAGCTGGGCTCCTGACCTGGATGGGGACTTGGAGAACTTTTATATCTAGCTATGTGCACCAATCAGCACTCTGTATCTAGCTCAGGGTTTGTAAATACACCAATCAGTACTCTGTATCTAGCTCAAGGTTTGTGAATACACCAATTGGTACTCCGTATCTGGCTAACTAGCACTCTGTGACTCTGTATCTAGCTCAAGGATTGTAAACGCACCAATCAGCACTCTGTCAAAACGGACCAATCAGCTCTTTGTAAAATAGACCAATCAGCTCTCTGTAAAATGGACCAATCAGCAGGATGTGGGTGGGGCCAGATAAGGGAATAAAAGCGAGTTGCCCAAGTCAGCCAGCAGCAACCCACTGCGGTCCCCTTCCACCCTGTGGAAGCTTTGCTCTTTCACTCTTTGGGTCCACACTGCCTTTATCCACTGTAACACTCACCAAAAAGGCCTGCAGCTTCACTTCTGAAGCCAGCGAGACCACGAAACCACCAGGAAGAACGAACAACTCCAGATGCACTCCCTTTAAGAGCTGTAACACCGCGAAGGTCTGCAGCTTCACTCTTGACAGTGAGACCACGAACCCCCCAGAAGGAAGAAGCTCCAGGACACATCTGAACTTCTGAAGGAACAAACTCCGGACACACCATCTTTAAGAACTGTACCACTCACCACGAGGGTCCACGGCTTCATTCTTGAAGTCCGTGAGACCAAGAACCCACCAATTCCGGACACACACAGATATAAAAATTAGCTGGATGTGGTGGTGCACACCTGTAATCCCAGCTACTTGGGAGGCCGAGGCAGGAGAATCGCTTGAACCCTTGAGGCAGAGGTTGCCGTGAGCCAAGATCGTGCCACTGCACTCCAGCCTGGGTGACAGAACAAGACTCAGTCTCAAAAACAAAAGCCCAGACCCAAATGGCTACATTAGTGAGTTCTACCAAACATTTAAGGAATTATTACCAGCCATTCACAAACTCTTCTAAGAAAATCATTTGAGGGAGTATTTCCCAGTAAGACAAAACCATCACCACAGAAAAACTATAAAACAACATCCTTTATGAGTATAAACGCAAAAATCCTCAATAAAACACTAGCAAACTGATTCCTACAACATAAAAGATGATGTATCACAACCAAGTTGGATTGATCCCAAAAAGGCAGGGTTAGCTTAAGATCCAAAAATTAATGTAATACACCGTATCAGTAAAATAAAGGGAAGAACTCGTATCACCTCAACAGATGCAGAAAAAAAAATCTGACAGAATCCAACACCCTTTCATGACAAACACAGAAGCCCTCAACAGATTCAGGATAAAAAGGAACTTGCTTCAATTTTGTAAAGGTTGTCTCTGAAAAATCTACAGCTAGCATCATACTTAATGGCGAAAGAAATGGTCAAATACTTTCCCACCAAGATTAGGAAAAAAGACAAAGATGTCTGCCCTTACTACTTTTATTCAACATTGTGTTAGAGCTTTTAGCCAGGGCACTTAGGCTACAGAAAGAAATGAAAACCATACAGACTGGAAAGGAAGAAGTGAAACTACCTTTTTGCAAATGACATGATGATCACATATAAAGAAAATCCTAAGAAATTTACTGAAAAACTTAGAATAAATGACGTCAACATAGGTGCAGGACACAAGAGCAAGACACAAAATTCAGTTGCATTTTTGTATACTTGCAATGCAAATTTCATTTTGAAACTCCAAAAGTGAAATTAAGAATTTCATTTATAATAGCAAAAATAAAAACAGAAATACATTTAGCAATAGTTCAAGATGTGCACACTGAAAATGACAAAACATGATTGAAACAAATTTTTAGGAAGCTAAGAAAAAAGAGTGAACAGACAGCCCATCTTTACAGATTGGGAAGACTGTTAAGATGGCAATAGTTCTCAAATTAGTCTATAGAGTCAATGCAACCCATATCCCACTTCACTGCAGAAATTGACAAGCTGATCAAAAAAATAGGCAAATGGCAAGGGATCCATAATAGTCAAAACAATTTTGAAAAAGAACAAAATCAGCGGGCTTTGTAACACAAAGGTTATAAAACTCTTAGAAGAAAATAAAGGAGGAAATCTTTGTGACCTTATCTCAGGCAAATAGTTTCTTAGATATGAAATCAAAAGCATACGTAATTAGAGAAAAAACAGAGATTATTGAACTTCATCAAAATTAAAACTTTTGCACTTCAACTATCAAGAAAATGAAAACAGCCCTCAAACTGGGAGAAAATATTGGCACAACATCTATCTTATGAAGGTCTAGTATCCAGAATACATAAAGCACTCTTACAATTAAACAATGGAAAGACAAATGAATACTAGCAAATGATTTAAATAGCTGTTTTTCCAAAGAAAATATATATATGTCCAATAAGCATGTGAAAACATGCCTAACATCATTAATCTTTAGGGAAATGCAAATCAAAACCACCATGAGACTCTATTTCACACTCACTAGTACATCCAAAATAAAAAAGACAGCTAATAACACATGCGAGCAAAAATGAGGAGAAATTGGAATTCTCATGCATTGGTGATGGGCATGTAAAATCACGAAGCCACTTTGGAAAACAGTTTGGCAGTCCCTCAAAAAAGTGAGCATAGAGTTAGCATATGACCCAGCAATTCCACTCCTGGGTTTGTACCCAGAAGAATCACACAAAACCTTGTATAGGAATTTTCACGGCAGCATTATTCATAATAGCCAAACAGTGGGGGACAATCTCATGTCCCTCATCTGATAAATGGATAAATAAAATGTAAACCCATTTATTCAGACGTTAAAAACAGTAATGAAGTACTGATACATGCTTAAAAATTATGCTAAGTGAGAAAAGCCAGTTACAAGAAACTATATAGTGTATGGTTCCATTTATATTAAATGCCCAGAACACACATGAGATTAGTGCTTATCAAGGGCCTGGGGGCAGAGAATAGGGAGTGATTACTAATGGCATGGGGATCCTTCTAGGGGTGACGAAAATGTTCTAAAATTAGATAATAGTGATGGTTACACAGTTGTGACTATTATAAAAACCATTTATACATTTAAGAACCAAAATATACATTTTAAAGGGGTAAATTTTTATGATATATACAGTATATTTCTTTCTAAAAGCTTTATTGAGAATAGTTCATCTACACTACAACTCACTCATCTAAAAGTATACAATTTAATGGTTTTTAGTATACTCACCAATATGGGCAACCATCACTAGTCAATTTTACAACATTTTCATCACCTCAAAAAGAAATGTTGTACATTTTAGCTATTACCCCTCTCTCTCCATCCCTCCCCATCCTTAAACTACTACTAACCTAATCTCTACCTCCAGAGATTTCCCCATTCTGAACATTTCTATGAATGTTATCATGTAATTTAGATTATTGGTCTTTTGTGGCTGACTTCTTCCATTCAGCATGACATTGTCAAAGTTCATTCATTTTGTAGGACTACTGATTCCTTTCACCGCCTAATGAATATTCCATTGTATGGCTACACCATCTTTTGTTTATCCAGTCATCCTCTGATACCTGGGTTGTGCCCATATTTTGGCTATTATGAATAATGCTGCTATGAACATTCATGTAGAAGTTTCTGTGTGAACATATACTTTCATTTCTCCTAGGTATACACCCAAGAGTGGAACTGCCAGGTCACGTCGTAACTGTATGTTGAACTGAGGAACTGCCAAGACTGTTTTCCAAGGTGGCTGCCCAGTTTACACTCCCACCAGCAGTGTAGGAGGGTTCAGATTTCTCCCTATCCTCAGCAACACTTGTTATTATCTCAGTTTCAGATTCTAGCTATCCTGGTGAATGTGGAGTGGTTATGTTTTCGTTTTTAAAAGAGGAGTGGGAAACTCCCATTGAGCCTGAAACCTTGATCTTCTGCCAAGTGTTTTCATGATTCCCATTAACACCTGATGTTTTTAGAGTGGGGAAGCTTGAACTAAAGCGTGGGGGTGGGGATGACAGATGTGAAATAAACAACTCTTTCAATCCAGAATATGCGAGGGCCACAGGCTGGGGGCTAGGTGAGCTTACCAAAGTCCTACCTGGCTCACCCAGAGGGAAAGCCTGCCCTATGGCAGGAAAGTGGAGGGAGCGACAGAAAGCCTCATTTGAGGGAGGTCTATAAACAATTTAAGGGTCAAGGACTTGATGACAATGGGCCAATGAACAATGGATTATACAGCCATTTTGTGCCTGAAGAATGGAGCTGTGCGAGCATTCGATTCCACACAGAAGACTCCGTAAGACAGATGAAAAGCTCAGTCTGGAGAGTGGCTGCCATGTTCAGTGTGTTTAAGACGTGTCCCTGGTCTGGATCCAGAGGAAGTTCAGCAGGCCTGTTCTCAGAAGTGGTGATGGTGAAGGTAGGGGTGGATGCATGGAAGGAGGGTGCACGCCATCTTGCCTCCAGCGGGCACACTGGCTATTGCTATGGCCAGAAAGTAGGAGAGAGAAGTGGCCCACAAGGGTTCCCATATGGATGGGTGAGTTCCTGGTTAGGATCCTCACAGCAGGGATTTCAAGCCTCAAGGGAGACTGATGAGCACAAAAGGCAGGAGGGACTTTCATCTGCCCAGCAGTTCCAGTCAGGCCTGGGAATCCCACTCTTGCTCCCGCTTAGAGCAAAAAAAAAAAAACCGGAAAAACTCAAAATTCATCTCATTCTTTGATCATGTCTTCCTGACCGTGAGGCTGTGTCATTCCTGTCTGAGCTAGCCTGCGTGTGTGTTTTCAGCTGTTCAGCATTTTCCATGCTCTCTGCAACCAGACTTGGATTCTGACTCCCAGTCAAAAAGATGGCAAGAGCTATGTTCCGGCAATCAGAAGGCAAAAAGAATGTAAAGCTGCAAGTGCAGATTTCAGTGGTTTGGAGAAACAGCAAGAGTACAAGTCAACATCAAGGAATTATTTTTACTACAGCAACTGTTCTCCTGAGACTTGTTCTTCCTGTATTTAACCTTTCATTCTTGGGGTTGGAAAGAAACACACATTAAAACCCCAGCCTCGTACACTGAGTAAATTCACAGCTAAACCCAGGCACCAGAGCCCTTCTGAAACAACAGAACTATCCTTCCTGTAACTGATTATTCTGATTTGTAACTGAACCAACTTATACTCCCTTCTGATTAAATGCATGTCCTCCAAGAACCACATAATGAGGCAACTCTACGGTAAATACTGTGCTGAAGAGTACCTCCTGGCTTCCTTGCCCTTCATGAAGGAGAAAAAGAGTTACAAAGACAGTCTTACCACACACGAAACTCTCTGGTGGCACAGAGAAAATGCTCTGACCCTTCAGTGATTCTGGGTGGGCACAGGTGGCTGTCACAAAGGCCTGCAGCATCCTGCCCATCAGCCACGGGGGCAGCCACTTCAGCTGGCAGTCGCACAGGAAGCTGTCGCTGCTGATATGGCTGAAAGAAACACAACAGTGGATGCCTCAGGTGCAGCCGCAAAGGAGGGATACTCCCTTCGCACACAGAATGATCAGTCACCTCCAGTCAGCTTCTCAAGTGAACACCAGCAAGCTGGAAGGGGAAATGGTTTTTCTCACAGTTCCGTGCATATAACCCACCTGGAGATTTTGAAAAACTGCAGTTGTTGACTGGGTCGGTCAGGAATGGAACCCATGACTGCACATCGAACAAGCTTGAACGTGAGGCTGGGGCTGCTGACCCAAGGACCACAACTGGGGTAGCAGCAGCACAGAACTCACCCATGTTCTGGGACAGACACTGTTCTGTGTGACCCTGGGCTGCCTTCTGACCTCTCCTGACCTCTGATGCATCCAGCAGTGCCACCACCCCCCTCTGGTTTTTCCCACTTTCCTGATACACTACTTGGAGCTTCCAGACTCAACCTAAGACTCTAATCCAAATTCTGCAACAAGTTTCGAGGAGGGCTCTTTTGCCTCATGGCTGTTCCCTTTTCATTGGCAAAGCTGCATGTTTTCTTACTTCCAAATGTAATTAGCCCCGTCCCTGTGCCGCCCTCGTTTGTGCCTTGATCTTTGCACCAGTATTCTTCAGGGGGCCAGCAGAATTCGGCTCTGCTCCCTAAATAGTGCTTGTTAGTTAATTGCCACTGCCCAGGGAGCATGAGAATGCACAACTTTAGTTTTGTGGGCTCCAACCAAAACAGAGAATATTTTCTTTTCATTTCTCAGCAACTAAGGATAAGCTTTTTAAACAGAAATCGGAATCGCCATCTCAGCGGACATTCCTTCCTGAGGAGTCACTTGAAGATAAGTCAACCAAGAGTCCAGCGGTCTTGTTCCTGGAAGACCACAGAGCTGTGAGCTAAAGAATGATGGCTGGTCCACGATAAGGGAAGACTGGGAAAGAGAACACACAGGCTTCCCTGCAATACGCTGTCTCTGGTACCTGGTGACAAACAGGGGCCACAGGTATGCTCAGAATTCCAAAAACATCATGCAGGCCAAGAGCATGACCTTGGCCGCCTTCTCCACCCACCACTGTCCTCAGACATCAGCAAAGCAACCAAATGGACTGGCCTTCCATTTTCTTCTATTTCTCTCCAGATTTCAAATGAGCGGAGAAACTGTCACAGCAAGGAAGAATGAAACGTAAGCAGATGACCCAAGTCTAAATGAAGTAAAATTCACTCTTCCTCATGTTCCCCATCACCCCTAGATGAGTTGGGCATCTTATTAAAATAATTATAATTTTGGAAAGTGCTTTTCCAAAAATGGAAATAACTTATCTTAAGGCCATCATAACTGGGATGCTGACCCATATAAGATCTTAAAATCAGAATTAGAGTTTGCATTTTTATTTCATAGGCAGGTAGCGTCCTGCTGAGAGTTATCTGGAGGGCTGTTCTACTGTGGAGTCACTGCAAGTGGCGGAAGGGCTGTCACGGCCATCCCTGATGAAATGGCCAATTCCCATGCAGCGCTTGGGGAGGGCAGCTCCCAGGAGTGTGCCCTGCATGGGGGTCGGGCTGGCTGCGCCAGGCATGGGAGAACTCAGCCTAGATGGAGAACTCGCCGCTGTCAGAAGCACCTCCAGCTCCCTTGCAAGAGGGCACTTCCATGCAGTCAGGCAGAACAGCCTGGGCACTGTTCATGAAAGCCTAGGAGGAGAGGCTGGGCCATCCCTGCACGACGTTAGGCATTTGTGCAGGACACAAGGGCATATTCCATTTGAACCACAGGAACAAACTGGAGAAGACAAATTTGACATTTATCTTTGATCAGACACATGTGGAAAGGGCTAAGCCTCATCTTACACACGCTCTGGACGTGTGGGGCTAATGCCTTTGAGGATTTCCTACTTCTTCCACCATGAAACCCACCTCAGACAGGAGGCCAGACTCCACAAAGACAGTGGGTACCCAGGGTGGAGACAGTATGTTCCTAAAAAGCAAGTTAGGACCGAGAGGACACATGGGGAGGGCCAGGCAGTAGTGAGGATTCCAACCCCTAGGCTCTGCAGGCTCCTGCCGCCCTTCCTCCACCCATGGAGAGCACAGCGCCATCGGCTCTACTGCCTTCTGCGGCCATCCCAGGGCTTCGCTGGCTCACATGATGCATTTTCATGATTCCAACTCAAAGTGTGTTTCTAATCATCACTTGTGGAAATTTACCCAGAGGATGACTAAGTGCACAGTACAACCTGACTTGATCTGATGGAGAAGAAAACGACCAAGTGGAATTAACCGTTTCTCTCACCCGAGGACTGAGCACAGGGCCAGCCCCAGCTAGGTACGTGCAGCAATGATGGCAAAGCCAGGCAGGAGACCGAGGCTGAGCCTCCAGAACTACGCAGAAGCACACTGGGGGTCTGAGCTTCTGGAAGGGTCCAGTTCCTCCCAACTTCCCAAGGAAAATCTTATCCCCTTCCTCCTTCCTTCTCTCAAAATACCCTCTTCCTATTTAAATTTAATCAGGTCTTTTTCACTCCTGACATCGTATCTAAAAGTTTCAGAGACAGAAAAGGTGAAAGAATTCCACAGTGAATGCTCCTGTGCCCCACCACTTGTCTTCTACAACTAACGTTTCATTCCACTTGCTTTACTGCGAGTCCACCTCTGAATCCAGCCTTCCACAGTGGTCTGGAATCATCTCCTCCCCTGCTCTGGAAGGAGAGCCATGGAATCCCTTCTGTATGTTCTGTCTCATCCAACAGATGGAGGCAGAGCTGCTGAGGCTGGAAGAGGGAAGGCCCTGGGCACGGAACAGCTGTCTGCAGAGCCCTGAGCTCCATGTACCCATCACAGATGCCCGCTCCAAGATCCAACCCTTGCAAGGACGGTATCTATTCAGCAGGCCTGAGGCTCGCAGCACGCTGAACATCACAGGGCAAGTGCCCAGGCCACCTTCCTCACTCAGAGCGGTGTCACCCGGCCTGCTTCAGTTCTCAGCTACGGGGAATGCACGCCATTTCCCACTCCCAGCCTCCCTGCCCCAACTGAGGGTCCATCATGAGTGGCCTCAGGGAATAGGGATGAGGCCAGGGCAAAAAGATGACTGTCCTTTGGCATCTGCCATTCTGTCAGCACTTCTAGGAACCAAAAGTTACCCCTTGAGGGAAATGATATCATGGCTAGAACTTACTGGCTGCAGAATCAGATTCATGTCTAGAAAAAAAAAAAAGAAACGAAACTTGGGTGTTATACCTGAGGACCTAGACTAGCTCCCCTGCCAGGGAGTAGGATACAGGGAAGATTTTCCAACCTTGTCACCCAAGAGCCCATGGTCCAAGTCCACGGTGGAAGCACCACCGCCTGTGAACTGTGCCCAGAAAGCCTGGAAATGGTGCGGGCAGACACCACCGCACCCCTCAGCATCCCATCCCCTCCAGAACTCTGCCTTGCTCACAGCCCCCCAGGTTCTGAAGGAGCCTCTCTCAACACAGGCCTTCATTGTAAACAAGCCCAAAAGATGGAAACTCATCCCTGACATAATTAAAGGGGTGATTATCCACTTTATAAAGGACAGTATATTTCACATTGTCTAGAACAGTGGTTAGCAAGCTTCGGCCTGCAGCCCCACTGCCTGCTTCTGTCAATGTGACTTTATGGGCACACAGCCACACCCACCTGCTTATGTATTGTTTATGGCTGCCTTCTGCTGCAATGACACAATCGAGTGGTCATGACAGAGACCCTGTGGCCCACAAAATCCAAAATATGTACCATGTGGCCTTTTAACAAGTGAGCATAATGCAACTGCAGAAGTTTCTTACTCTGAAAGTCTCCGTTCCCATCAGTCAGACCCAGGGAATCCAGACACTTACAGTTCTTTAAGATTCTTCATCTTCACAAAGGCATCAAACTGGACAGATCTGATCGCATTCCCTCCAAGGTTCCTGAAACAGAACATACATACTTATACAAAGAAACCCCTAGGTAAACCTGAGGGGTTTTCAGGACAGTCCTGGTTTCACAGATGACCCACAGAGACTAGCCAGACCTGTGTCCTAACTACTACAGTTGGCTGTTGTTTCCTGAATCGCAACACAAGCCCACAGAATGACTCAGGAGCTGAGCCAGCCTTAGGGCACCATCTAAGCTGGGCTGAGGCCTGCTCACAAGGCAGAACCTTCCCCAACAGAGGTAAGAGTCAACCTTGATTCAAAGAAGAAATAAACTAAGAATCACATACATGAGGCATCCGCCCCAGATGGCAACAGCATGAATGTCTCAGGGGTGGCTCTGTCCCCTTCCTCCCAGGGTCTCAGAAGCAACCACACCAAACTGGTTCAGCCCAGCACCTACTCTGCATTGTTAAGCTGCTTTAATGGAGGCAACAGGCTTGGCCAGGAGGAAGCACCTTGGTGGAAGAGGCAGTGAGGCCAGGGGTCCATGACGGAGCTGGTGCAGGGGTGAGGCTGCGCAGCAGGAGGGGGGAGGGTATTTATCCAAATACCAACTGAATTAACTGGGAGCACACCCACTGGCCATATGTTCTGTAACTGTTCCTGGCATAGGCAACATAAAGGCCAAAGTTGAAGCTGACTTATAATGAGAAGGAAGCAGCTGGTGTTTCCAAATAGCCTGTTTCTCAGTTTACAAAGATGCGATTAAATTGCTAGCAGAACTCCCCGGCAGCCACATTTGGCAGGCCTGTGCCTCAGGGCAGGGCTGGCGAGATACTCACAGATGCTCCAGGCCTTCCAGCCCTGAGAATGCTCTCTTAGCCACAGACTTGATCTTGTTTCCAAACAGAGTCCTGCAGTTTCCAAACATCCAGAAATGAAGGCCAGGGAAGGAGAGAGAAACAAGGAAGGGTTGAGAGAAAGAGAAAGAAAACACACAATTAAGGTCGTGCTACCTGAGAAGTCTGTCCAGTGAGGGGCAGGTGGGAAGCTGACCTGTGCTGAGATGACGGGTTTGAAGCACACAGGCCTTACCCTTTCTGAAATGAAAAGCTTTTATCTTTATTAGAATTTAATAGTGATGACAGGCTGGAACTGCATGCGCCGTCTGGCCTAAAGAAGGCCCCTTGCAGTGTCAGGTGGAAATCACCTTGTCTGGCCCGGTCTCTCTCCAAGGACCACCCACGCTTGGATGGTGAAGTTTAGTGATGGCCTTGCAGGAGAGATGAGACTGGTTATGGTTTCAGTGAGAGGAAGCTGAGTCAAAAAAGGAAAGAAAAATCTTCGGAATTAAAACTGCTGCCCATGACTGGGCGTGGCGGCTCACGCCTGTAATCCCAGTACTTTGGGAGGCTGAGGCAGGAGGCCTCAACTTGAGGAGGCTCAAGTGATCCCAGGAGTTTGAGACCTGGACAACATAAGGTGACCTTGTCTCTACAAAAAATAAAATCTTATCCGGGCGTGGAGGCACGCACCAGTAGTCCCAGCTACTTAGAAGGCTGAGGTGGGAGGATTGCTTGAGCCCAGGAGGTGGAGGCTGCAGTGAGCCGTGATCACACCACTGCACTCCAGCCTGGGCAACATAATGGGAATTTGTCACAAACAAAAACCAAACAAACAAAAACCCCCAAACTGCCACCCACTTCTGAAAAGTGCATTCTAGGAACACAGTTTCCCAAAAGAGGCAAGAAGAGGACAGGAAAACAGGCATCCATCAAGCTGGCTCCACAGCTCTCTGCACCTGAGATGTCCTGGCAGCCAGCACACAGCCATGGTGAGCTGTATCCTTGCCTATGAGAGGGACCCCTCAGGGCCTGCAGGCAATGCCCCAGTGCTTTAGCTCCTCAGCCATACCCCAGACTTTATATGACGTCAGTGGGCCAGCCTCCAAGGTTATCACTAGTGCCTGTCCCCTGCCTGGACTGCCTGCCCACCAGAAGGGGTTCCTGCCTCCAGGCAGCTCCGATCCAAGCCTTAGCAATAACTGTGAAGAGCTTTCCCACAAACCAAAGTCTGTGCCCTGCACAACACACGGAAGAAATGCGTGCCTCCTCCACCGAAACTGTGTGATCTAAAGGCAAGCTTGTTTCCCTGCAGGGGAGCCCCTAGGGTGGACACTGGGAATGAAGAGAATTGAGTTTTCCCCTCCCTGTTATCATGTTCTCTGATGAGAACCCACCAAAGGCATTCCCTCTAATCCAGACGGCACAGGAGAATACCAGGGAACAACCGAAGGCAGTGCTGACCATGAGCTTCGTGGACTTGTCAATCTTAAGGTACACCAGGATCTAACAGGCTTGCTAAGAACACTGATTGGTGGGAGCCAACTCCTGGGGATTCTCAGCGTCAACAGGTCTGTCCAAGGCAATGGGGTTCAGGTGGGCAGGAGAGGAAGCCCCTGGAGAAAGCCCATCTGGCCCAGCCCCCTACTGGGAAGGGGACTCTTGGTCCAGGATCTCACCTAGCATTGGGGAAGAGACTGGACTAGAGGCCAGCTCCACCTTCAACCTGCATTAAGACTGGGACCCATAAGGGAAAACAAGAAGTCCCAGCCCCTTCCCGAACGGAGGAAAAATGTAAGCCCTGAAGCAAACCAAAGATGGCCAGGTAGCCTGGGATGTGCCCAGCACATGGGCCGCTGCTTCTTCCTACCTGCAACAGGCCTCCTGGGAACCGCCTGGGCAGGTACCAGGAGGCTGCCTCCTGGCAACACAGGCTCACAGTAGAGCCAGAGGGAGGCACCACCAGCCTGCGTGGCCAGCTTCCAGGGCAACCACTCCACAGGGGCTGCCTGACCCTCTGTTTCATCAGAAACAGACTCCCTCCCTGGGGGCCCCCATTCAGGCCGACCCCGGCGCTAACGGTGAGCTCAGCCCTCAGACAAAGCCAGCTCTGTTTCCTGCCTCTGGAGGGTGAAGGGGCAAACGGGCCAGAGACCCTCTGCCTTTTCTTTCTCTCAGACCGTGTGCATGGATGGGAAAACAATCGCATTCTGAAAACGTTTTCCACAACCCCTCTCAGTCTGAAACTTTTATTTTAAAACAAACAAACCAAACACACAGAAAAGCCGGTGGCCATGCTAACTTAGGCTCTTTAACCACAAAACTCGCCAGCAAGTAACAGCTCATGGGGCACTGCACCCCGAGCGCTTCAGAGAGCGCTGCCAACTTCTACACTTACTCAGATCCCCCGGCCCAGACACTGCATGCCCGAGGTCCCAGTAAAAACGCATTGAACTGTTTAGTGAAATCTCCTGTAAACGAGGTCCAGGAAAAAGCTGTGCTTTATTTCATCCATTAAATATTAGTCACATTGACCTGTTTTACAATGAGGGCAGGCTGTTATTTTTAATGGTGACAATAGCAATAAAACAAATTCTCAAATTCTCAATTATGCAGGGGCTAATCATCTTGTTGGTGGATTAGGCAGGGTCCTTACCTTCCCCTAGCAGACATATGGGGCTGGGATGGGGAGCTGCAGCCAGCAGACTGGGATGGCTCTAATAAAAGGCTGCTGTGAGGAGAAAGGAGAGGCGGGATTATGGGCTGGGAGGACACTATTTCTGTACCACAGCCAGGCTCCCAGAGAAGGCACAGCTGGCCTGACCTCCCCAGCACCAACCTGGAACAGAAAGCAACCTGCGGGAGTCACCTGTCAAACCTCCCATCCATCTCCTGGCCAACCCAGCTAACAGCTCCAAAGGCCTGGTTAGCACTTGCCAAAT
Organism: Rhinopithecus bieti; assembly: GCF_001698545.2. Taxonomy (NCBI): domain Eukaryota; kingdom Metazoa; phylum Chordata; class Mammalia; order Primates; family Cercopithecidae; genus Rhinopithecus; species Rhinopithecus bieti. Next base: position 484,041 of record NW_016804543.1, on the reverse strand, counting down.
CAAGTGGCAGGTACAGGGGACAGTGCTCAGGTGGTCCTTGTACTCATGTCCTTGGGAGTAGCCGTGACATGTGCACTAGCCCCCACTCCCCAGCCACACACACAACGAGTTCCACTGCAGGCCCGGACCCCCCACAGGCAAGGATGGAGGCTGCAATCCCATCAGCTCTGCAAGTGCCCCCAGACATACCCCTTCCCATGTGCCCTGTGTGGGACTCTGCCCCTCCCTCTGAGGAATGCCATGGAGCCAGCTGGAACCACAGGGCAGGAAGTCACATACCCAGATCACTAACTGCTCCTCTCTGCCTGAGATTTGGCATCCAGAAATTCTCCCTTCCCTCCTGTGTACTGACTCTGTGCCACTGTGCAGGCCCCAGCCTGGGAACCGCACAACCATTTGGAAACAAACAGGCCCTGGGGTGGGTCTACAAAAGAATCCCAGACAAGCTAGGAAGAAAAGCATGTGCTGGGGTCTAGGAACATTCTCGCCCTGCTGGAAAGCTCCAGTGTGAGGAACTCTCCAACACAGCTGTGTGCATAAGCTGGAAAAATTAAGGGCAGGTCAGCATCCACCCCAAATTCACAGAGAGGCCATTTATGGCGCTGCTGCTCACATCTCCCTTTCTTGGAAAACATTTTAATTTAGGTCTGACCTCTTGCGTGGTGGGAAGGACCCAAGGTCCCTGAGTAATTCAGCGAAGGCAGGGGTCTCTACCTTCCCATCCTAGGGCAGATCCTGAACACGAGCTCCCTGAGCTCTCCAAAGACAAACCCACACCAAACGAAGGGACTCAGGGCACCGGCTGCACTCCCCGCAGGACGGATCAGCTGCTCTAGAGGGGCAGGTCTTCTCTGTGTTAACATGCACCCCACTTCTCAGTGGTTCCCAACAAGCCAGGCCTGGGCCTCTCCTACGGAGCAACATAGTGCTGTCTGTGGTCACTTCTCTCAGCCGGGGCCACAGCACAGAGCTTTCCTGGAATGTCCTGAGTAGACGGGTGGGGAGGGGACCAAAGAGGCACTGGGTTCTTCCTCTGTCCCTCCCTTCATTCATTCAACAAACATCGACTCAACACCTGCGATATGCCAAACACAGCAGTTTTTAAGTAGCCCTGTGTACCAGGATCACATGAGAAGCATTTACTTCTCTGGTTCCCTTTCAATGTGGAAATTTGCACACACTATGCTAGGTAGACGTGGTAGTATCCTGAACCCCAAGTGCCTGTCACACAGCTACAACCGTCCTCCGGTCGTGCCAATCTCGCCTCATCTCTACCTCTAGCCACTGCCCATTCTCGAACCCAGCAGGAGTTTATGGAATCCAAATCACAGGCATCATACCATTTTCTTTATCCAAGAAGAAAATGATCTGTTTCCTCTGCCACATAACCATGATAGCATCACACTTACATAAGTGATTGCACATACTTAATCATATCAAGGAATTCTTGTTTGTTTATTGTCCCAGCTTCCCCAACTAGATGCATGTCTTTCTCTCTCACCCTTTTTCAAACATACACAGAGTCTCCAGCCCCAAGAAGCTGACTCAGTGGCTGCGTGGGGTGAGGCTTAGATTTTAACAAGTTCCCAGGAGTCTCAGGACCAGCTCAGTGTGGAGCCCACCACAAACAACAAGCGAGGAAAGCAGGGGCTTGGGCTGACCTCTTGGGGCTCAGGTGGAAGTGCTGAGCCTGGTCCAGCAGGGGGACAAAGGAGAAAGCACCAGGGCACAGAGGGTGTGCACTCAGGAAGGCAGCGGCGGACTCATGCAGCACCGGAAGCCCAGGTGACCCGGGGCCAGGTACACCTCACAGGCCTTCTGTAGAGAGACAGTCTCCTGGAAGCCATGACACCCACGAAACAGCTCCAGGTTCCTCCAGACGGACATGCCCCATGAGGGCTGGCAATGCCGCCCACTCTCCCCACCCTCACCCTTCAATAGTTATGGCCGAGGCCAGGGAGGCTTATGCTGAATGGCAGCCCCGGCGCTGAACACCTCAGCAGCCACGTCCCAGACCTGGAGCTCCTCTTGCTAAGAAGGCCTCTGCCTCACCCCACTTGGTACTTCTGGCTCTTCCCAGGTTTGCCCTATATGGGATAAAAAGGGGCCACATACGGGTTAAAGGCTGGGGAAAATCAGCATTGTTTTAGGGACAATAAGGACAAGAAACACTGACAAGCATCTCCGACGTGCTGCTGGAGTACAGGATGCTCAAGAAATACCTTCCTCAGACAGCCAACAGAGCGTATTCCTAATCAGGACCCTCGTATGTAAAAGGTGTGAAATGCCATGCTTTTCAAAACCAATCAGAAGCATCTACTATATAAAAAGACTCTCCCTACCACAGGCTCTCCTCTATCCTCGAGCTCCACTAGGGCTTTCCAAATATTTACTTGACACTCGCACTCTGCTGAGCTCCCCGTCACTGGGGACGGGATGGGAGAATCGAGTGGCGGCCGTCCGCTCTGTCTTGCCCTCCTCCAATCTTCCCTCCAAGCTGCTAGTCAACAGTAATAATTACCCCCGTCCTCCTCCTGCGTGGTCCTTGGGTGGCATCTACAGAAAGTGCTGGTGACACGCAGAGAAAACAGGGTGGGCCAAGCGGGAGGGAACGTGGGCTTTGGAGTCAAACAAGCAAATCCTGAGCCTGCCACTTGCCAGCTGTGTAGTTTTGGGCAAAATCCCATCACTTCTCTTTCCTCAACGAATAAAAAGGTTGCCTAATGGAGCCTGCCCTCATGAGATTATTAGGTACCACACAAACAGGTGCTTGGCAGATTAACTGGCAAAATCTGGGAGCTAGGAAAAAAAGAAAAAGACCCCAAACCACACATTAAAATAGCTGCTACCATGACCCTTGGAAATGATGTTTCCATTTGAGGTGATGGTTAATGATGAAAGTACTGTCAGGAGCCTCACCGCCCTCACAGCTGACTGAGCTTTACACAGCTTTGAGAAACGGAGTAACGGGGCAAGACTCCTTTGTACAAAGGACAACAGCAAATTCAGCAGTTTTCACGTGAGTTGTCAGGGAAGCCTGAGAGAAGCTCCACCAGGCCGCCGAATGCCGGGTCGCCAGCCCCCAAGAACCCAACACCCAGACCAACAAGGAGACCCCTGCCCAGCGAGGAGTGGGGTGTCCCCCGCTCTCTTCTTCAAACTCTTCTCCCCAAACAAAAGCCTGCGTGGAGCCAGCTCTCTTCGGCCTGGGCCCAGAGCAGAGAGGCGCAGGGGGCACCACAGAAACGTCTCCCACAGAAGTGTCTTCCCGCGCATTTGCTGGCGGAGCTCCGTGCCGCGGATACTCACAGCTTGCTGAGGCTGTCGAGCCCTGAGAAGGCGCCACTCGTGTCCTCTATTGTGCCCGCAATCTCGTTATGGTCCAGATCCCTGGGGAGAGGACAGAAAGCAGCTCACCGAGCAGTCTGGGCATGAAGGGAAAGCAAACTCCCACCCAGCCTGCTGCTCAAAAGCTGAAGTCCCCTGGGTGCACCCTGGAGGCACAGCTGGGACGTAGGGTGGAGACACGTGGCCCTGGGAGGGAAGCCCTGTTTCTCAGCCTTCCAACCAAGATGACACACGCCTCAGACAAAAAGCTTCCCTGGGCTCCACCTGCCTCCCTGTCTGCGGAGGCCGCGCTCCGGGGGAGGCAGCTGGTGTAGACAGCCCAGTTTGTATTCAGCCCCAGAGAGCGGACATCAGGCCCTGGCACGGAGATCAGCCCAAAAGGTTCCTTAAGGCTCCTGTCTGCTCTCATACCAGCCAGAGTCCCTTTGCTGGACGTGACCGAGAAACTACAGAAAGCACGTGGAAGAAAGAGACCTGGCACAGGGCCCACCCGTGGGCCCCTCCGTGCCAGCCAGTGGGTCTGGAGCCCAGAGCCCATCTCCTCCCAAGGCCTACAGGGCGCTGACTCTGAGCCAGGGAGGACATCTGGATGCTGAGTCAGACTTGTGACCCACTCGCCAGGATTGGAGAGATGAGGCCAACTCCCCAGCCCAGGCCCCTCCAGCAATACAAATCCTATGGCTGATGACTCAGTGGCCTCCCAGCTTCCAGAAGCAGGTCACAGTGCCCAGGCGAGACATCACACCTGGCGACCAGGCTCCCATCCTGCACACATTCTGCCCTCTCCAACTTTCCACAAGGTTCTTGGTTCTTAAACATTCCCCTCCTGAGCCCTTGCAGATACAGGCCAGGGACAGAAAAGGAGCTCTTGTCTCCTGCGAGAAGCTGCAGCAGGAATCAATGCTGCCAGCAGGGAGGGCAGCTCTGACTGAAGAGTGAAATGCTGGCGGCCACCTTTCTTTTACAGCAGGAAGCTCAAAGAGTGAAGATTCTGCTGCTGGAAGGGACTTCTCCTCTCAATGGGTTCTTTCCTATCATCTGCATACTGAAAAAACCAGGGACCGGGGGCTGTGGCTTTGTATGCCTGTCTCCCGGCTCCTAGCCCTGGCTGCCAAAGTTTTTCTCTCCTTTCTGGCCAGCTCAGTCTGAATGTTCCCAGCCTTGTTATTTGGACCTTGTACGGGCTCACAGGCTGACCTGGCCTGAACAGCTTGGCTCCGGCCCCTTTCACACTCCCTGGCAATGGCTCCACATTAAAGCTGGCTTTGCCAGGTGCAAGTGCAAAGGCCTCCCTCCCTGTCACACTGGAACAGACCCCTCTCTGTGCAGTGAATTACGCCTGAGAAGGAGACCCTAGAACCCGCCACCACTATCCTCTGAAAACCGTATGTCCCTCTCTGGGGGTTTTATGCTGATAGCTGCTTGGAAGTTCTATGAAGCCAACCATGGAAAAGTTTTATACACAAGCCTCAGAAAAGCATCCTGCAGTCACTTGTGCCAACCCCATCTGATTAGGGACTTCAAGGGAAGTGGCATTAGCACCTCCACTTTGTTACCTGACCTCTGATGAGGTACAAGGAGAGACACAGGATTCCTTAAGTGCTGCTTTTGGAAAGGAGGCATCTTGGTACAGGTTATGCTGAAGAAATTCAAATGTTAGGGCGAGAGATGCACAGAAATATTCCCATGGTTTAGAGAAAAAATACTCAGGACTTAAAAATGGAAGTTGCAACTGAAGACTCAAGATGGAAAAGACTGACCCACGGCTGCTGAACTGGAGGCCGCACCAGGCGCTTAGCGTGGGGAAGCTTTTTCCAACACTAGGAGCCAGCATCCTGTCCAGCACAACGTGGGCATCACTGCTTGAGAACAACTACTTTTTAGGAGTTGCCATCCCTCTCTAGGCACCATCCTAGGGGAATGAGAGGCTTTTCTGCTTAACCAGTTCTTTCTCAGTTGATTACATAAAAGTTTGAGACTCTGCACACAGAGCAAGCCAGCGTTGGATCCAATTCTGACTCGAAGCCAACGCAAATGGAGTTCAACAAGCAGATGGTTTGCTCTATTCTGCTCTCCCCACTGGGGACCCTTTTATCCTGTCAGGAGTGGGAGACGTACAAGACTCTCAGGCTCCTGAGTCCCTTGAAGGCGCCCTCCGCAATGTGGCTGATGGAATTGTGGCTGAGACGCAGGACGCTCAGGCTGCTCAGCTCGGCCAGGCTCTCCTCGTCCAGCCGTGTCAGGTTGTTGAAGGACAGGATCCTGAGGGAAGGCAGGGCAGTAATGTCACCATCTAGCGTGGTTGCCCCCCAACCCCACCCCACCGGAAATCAGGCCACAGTCGGCTAGGTTTCAGTGGGAAATGACACGGATGCACACACATGAGCGCACAGCGCCCCCCCGCCCACACACACAGAATTCTGGGGGTAAAAGTGGCCATGCAGCTAGAAACTCATCAGTGCCAACACACTAGTCTGACTCCTAGAATGGTTGCGTAGGTCACAGGGGCCGGGTAGCTGTTAAACTGTGAAGACTACGCACAAGGTCATGACACACAAGACCTCTCAAGCTCCAGTGCCTTCATGCTGCTGTCCAAGGCAGCTCCTGATTCAGCCTACAAAAGACCTCTCATAGCAGAAGCCTGGGATTCTGGAGATGACCGACAGCAAGCCAGGGAGCCCCGGTCATACTCCCTGCATCGGCCAGCAGAGGGCACCACCAGCCCCTGCGTGTGACGACCACACCTGTGCCTCACGCCATAGTGGGGCAACTCCCCCAGGGCAGGGGCCTCCTGCTCAGGCCTCCCTGCCCCCATCCACGTGGTCCTCAGAGCATGATCCCCTACTGCAGGTGGTAAAACCATACGCTTTGTCCAAGCCTCAGAATCAAAGCTTCCTCCCAGCACTCCTGCACCTCTGGGTTGGTTACATGACAGACTGGTCATCTATCGTTGAAAAATGAAAAATTGGGGCCGAGGCAGGAAGACGGAAAATAAACTCTGAGAAGATTAATGAGTTTTTAAAGGCAGCTGGGAGCAGCATTCTTTCCCTCCTGGACAAATAAGTCAGGGTGTCTGTCAGTTGCATAGACCTGGCAGGAGATCAAAATTATATCCTCACCTGCAATTAAAGAATGTAGCTTAAAGGAGGGGTGGGAAACACACGCTGGGAAGCAATTCCAAATCTGGCTCTGAGGTTACCTGGATATGGTGCTAACTGCTAGGACTGCTCAAGCGCACTTCTGTGATCTCTGCTGCCCCTTCTAGAGGGCACAGAAGAGGGCTTCATGCCTTCCACCAGCCAGAGAGGGGATCCCGCACCCCGCAGAAGACAGCATGCCTTCCCTGGGGCCGCAATATGCTGGTGAGTCAGAGGACAGCTCCTCACTTTAAGAACTGAACTAACTGGCTCAGATTTTGGGGACTTAAGAGACCTCTCTTGCTTCCCACAGCTCCCAGCCCTGACCAACAAAACCAGGAGTTCCCTGCTGGGGTCACAGCTTGACTACAGAGCCTGAAAGGAGTCATCCAGCACGACATGGAAGGTACAACTGCAGGCCCTGAAGCATAGGAAGCTGAACCCAAAGGGTTAACACTCACAGAATCCAAGAAAAGTTAGGAAAGAGGCAGGACCACTGTGTTTTGCATTAGATAATGATGGAGTCACCAAAATATAAACTCCAAGGCTATGTGTGTGTGTGTGTGTGTGTGTGTGTGTGTGTGTCAGAGGTGGGGGAAGGGAGGAAGAGGAAGAGGGAAGGAAGGACAGGGAGAGAGAGGAGAACACAGAAGACCAGACACAAACACCAGATGCAAGAATCCACATCAGATTCACACATCCCCTTGAGTGTGTCTGGTGAGGTCAAGAGAGACAAGACAGACTGAGGCCTGGCTCTCTTAACAATCATTCACTTCAGTGGGTGAATCTTTTCAAACAGCCAAGCCTAGAAAAAGAAGAAAAAAACAAAAAAGAAAACCCACCCAACTCTTGTGAAAAATAAAGAAACCTAGTGGACTAAACCTAAACGGGAGCATATAAAATGGAAAGAACAGTGAAAACACTATCTATTCGTGAAGATGTTCTCTGAGTCCTTAGGAATGCTGCGTTCACTGTCCAATAACCCCACCCTGACATGACAGGGTGGCCAGGGCCACTGCCCCTCGCTACGCAGGGGAGAGTCTGTCACTACTCATCTCAGAACTTTGGGCAAGACAAGCTCAGTTCTCAGTCTCAACTTGGGAGCCCTGTCTGGAAACCTCCAAAAGGAGCAAGAGGTCCACGCATCTCTGAACCTAGCACGCACACATGACTGCACGGGAGCCTCTGCCAGCAGGCCACTGCGGTGCAAATGGGGCCAAGAGCCTGGGCAACTCATCTACAGGAAGGAAGGTGGTGACTCCGAGGACACAAATTCATCCACAGTCAGGGTGTCACCGTCTCTGTTTGAGCCCAAATGACCCCCTCACTGAAGAAGCGCATGCTATTTGGTGTGGCCATTAACACACAGCCACTCTCGAAATGGCTCCTGTGAGCACTCTGCTGGAGCTGCCCTTCCCTAGGAACTCTCCACCCCTGGAACTGTCTCCAAACCCAACAGAGCCCTGGGGGCCAAGGCTCCCTGCAGGGACCTAGATGCTATTCCTGGAGCCCCTGCTAATCTAAATGCAGAGGAAGTGAAGGGGAGATAAGCGATTTGGGCTCAAATCGTTGAGGCTCCTACTCTGGGCCTGGCTGGTTTGGGGACAGGGCTACTGGCCTCCCTGTCTCTGAGTCCTCCCTGAGGCCACTGGGTGGTGGAATGAACTAGGCCTAGCACTTTCACCTCCAAGCAGTGTCTAAAAACTGCCACAGCCCAGAGCCGAGGACACTTACAACTCATGTAGCTTCTGGCAGAAGCTCCAGCCCTTGCGGTGAATGCGGGCGATGGAATTGTTGCTGAGGTGGAGCTGATGCAGGGCCGTGAGGCCGTAGAGCGAGCCGCTGTTCACTTCTACCAGGCTGTTGTACTCTAGGTGCCTGCAACGACAGCCATGCACAGGATGAAGACAAGCTTTCACTCCTTCACTGGACAGACAGCAAATGAGCAGCCACGCTGTATCTGACCCTGCAGTCACACCAAGGCTAGAACAGTGCACGAGAGGACTGTGGAGTCTACTCGCACACATGTACATGTGAGGAGGGGCTGGGAGAAGACAGGCAAATCTAAATGGATGATAGCACATGCCAAGGCCAACTCAGAGTGTTCAGAAGGCAAGAGGGAGCTTCCTAGAAGTGACTTTTTTGGCTGAGTAAAAGTGAACCAGGACCGGGTGTGGTGGCTCATGCCTGTAATCCCAGTACCTGGGGAGGCCAAAGCGGGAGGATCACTTGAACTCGGGAGTTCGAGACCAGTGCAGGCAATACAGCGAAACCCCACCTCTACCAAAAACAAAACAAAAAATGACCCAGGCCAACAAACTGGCATAAGACTTCCAGGCAAGGGCAAAGCCCATTAAAAGAATAGAAAGGAGAGAGAATAGGAGGAGGCTCTTATTATCACCCCCATCTCACACATGAGGAACGTGCTGCTGAGAGAAGCCAGGTAACCTAAGACTTTACACAGCTTAGCCAGTAGGGAAGGGGCCAGAATTAATTCAAGCCCAGGTCTGGTGACCAACGGCTGGACTCTGTGCCACTGTGCTAGGAGACCCGCTTTAGCTCTGGCGTCAGACTATCTGGATTTAAATCCTAATTTTGCAGCTTGCTGGCTGAATAAACCTGCACATCTATAACATGAAGATATCCAAGAGCACTGACTCCATGGGGTCACTATAAGAAGGGAACAAGGGGACATCAGGATTCAGGGCAGCGCTGGGCCTGAGCTCTCAGGCCCACTGTGTAAGTGTGCTAGCACCCTGCTTCCCCACACAGCATGTGCTAGGAAAGACAGCGCAAGCCCAGGCGACCGCCTCTTCAACAGAAGTCCATAACTCGAATTTTGCTGCGTGTTCAATATTACAAGGGCTCTGGGCAACTAAGTTTTGCTTTTTTCCATATTTCTTTCTGCTACTGCTCAAAAGGTAAGCACTTAATGTATAAATAACCTCTAAGACAGCTCATCAGTCTCAATTTATATAAATCTGTTCAACATAAAAGCCAAATGGTAGGTGCTAACCCCATTTTCCTCTGAGAATTCTCTTTTAACTTCAGTCCATCCAGCACATGACCACTTTGGACTTCCAAGTCCAAAATGACATGCTGAAGGAGATCAAGTGAAATGTTTTTGAATATGTAAAACAAAGGGTGGAGAATGAGTAGAGCAAGAAGTCCAGCAGCAGGAAACACTCTCACTGCTCACAGGGTAGGGAGGGCTGGTCATGCAGAGACGCCGATCAGAGTGACACAGCACAACACGTGGATGGACCTGGGCCTAGTTGGTTTCCACTGCCAAGAAAACCAGTAAAGGACACACAAGTCATGATATAATTTGCCCAGACTGGAAGGGAGAAGGGGTGGTCATAAGCAAGTTAAATCATTGACTCTAAAGCAGGAAATCGCAAGTGGATAAGTAAAGACAGTGGTGTCAGTATATTAACTTGGAAGGAACAACCAGCAAAGCTAAAAACAGAAAAACGAGAAAGAGAAAGGCTTAGAAGTGCCTGCCTCTTAGGAGAGGAACTGGGGTGAAAAGAGAATAAGGGGGAGGCGGCGGAGGAGGCTGGGGTGGGCAGTGACAGCTTTTCTTTACTATCTGATTTAACTATACAGATGAATTACTTTTGATTAAAAATAAATTTTAATGTTTAAAAAATGCTTTTAACGTTTAAAAAGCCTTTTCTGTATGCTGCCCTCCTGTTTCACGTCACTGCAGGCAAGGCTGTTGTGCTGTTGTACACATCTGGCTGAAGAGACTGCTCCCTTGATAAAAGTTAAACATCTGCACCCAGTGTCTTGATTAGCTCACAAGACAGAAATAAATCTCCTAGGATGAGCTCTACATTTTTGGCCCACCTGCACCTCAAGAAAGACTGTCAAACCCAGAAGGGGAGAGAAGGAACTTCCTGTGGTGTGGGAGTGGAGCGGATGTGAGGAGGGGTCCGTTCCGCAGTCCCACATTCACCGAGGAAGCAGGGGCGGGGGGCGGTGGATGCAGGCTGCGGGGAGCAGGCCTGGCAGAATGGCCCATAACTCCATCTCCATCAACCAACTGATCTGAGTCAATCCACTGAAACTTCCCCCAAGTGGATTTCAGTGGATTTTCTGATCTGCTAGGAAAATACCCTCAGATTTGGCCCTGTCCCAAGACACTGAGTTGGGCCCAGGTGAAGATGCAAAGGGAAGGGGGCTGGGTCCAGCTGAAATCTTGAAGAATCCTTCAGGAGAAAGGGACTGGGCACTGGTGCCCCACTCCACGCCCAGTGCACAGGTGAACGCTGGTGCAGGCATGCACGTGCGCGCGCACACACACACACAGACCACAACACACAGTAATGCTGGTGTGGGCGCGCATGTGCGCGCGCGCGCGCACACACACACACACCACCCCACACAGCAATCCTTAGCAATGCCAGGACCCCGGTCCACACTTACAGCACGTGCATCTTGGACAGTCCCCAGAAGGCCCCGTCCGTCAGTTTGCTGATGTTGTTTCGCTGAAGCTTCAGCACCTCCAAGCTGTTGAGCCCCTGGAAGGTGAGGCCCTCTATCAGCCGAATCCGATTCCGATTGAGGTCCCTAAAGAGATGAAGCCAGCAGGGTCAGAGTGTCCTACGTGCATATGCCACCCACAACCATTTCCAGGCAGTCCTGGCTAAGTTTCCAAGCCAGAGGAGAAATCCCAGCGCAGGGATCCCTGGGAAGCCAGGACGTGTAGGGGAGCCCACCATGTGTCTCGGCTGCCACGCAAGCACTGATGCCGCCACCTGACCACAGCTAGTGCAGGAAAGAGGGGTGAGTGAGGCCCAGCTCTCCACAGTCAGCTCCAAGGCTAGGCCCATAGCTGCACGGAAGCGAACGCGTGTGTGCTCACGTCTCCTCCCCCAGTAGCACCAGTGCCATTTGTGACTCTGCAGTGAGGACATGGGTATGACTCAAGGGGCGAATGTCTTACGTGAGGTATCTCTGAGCTCAGCAACAGAAATCCACACCACATGCCTCAACCCAGGAAAAACCAAACCACTAGATATCAAATGGCAACAACACTTTCCACTGCAGGCATTTCATAGCATCTCCACTATAGAGAGAAGTGACTGCACATGGGGGCGGGGGGAGATGGGGGAGAGACACCCCACAAGTCATATACACTTGACTTCTAGCCCCAGTATGACAAAGCCTCAGTTCACCAAAAGATGTCAGGAATCTGGGTGGGCCAGATCCATTAGCAGCCCTGCGGAAAGGGGAGACAGAGCAGCCAGAAAGCCCTTGGTTTTCCCCAAATATTTCTGCAGTGTCTCATGATGCTGCTTCACACAAACCTTCTCAGGATTCATGAGACCTTCTCCACTGACTGAAAAGGGCAAAGTCTAGGACTCCCCACCAAGGGGAGGTAAAACCCAGGCAGGCTGAGAGCCAGGCACACCCCATCTTGCCGCCAACCTGGCCCTCGACAATTACTTTGTTTTGTTGAAACAAAATTTCCAAAACTGTCTTATTTTCCTGAAACACACTCTTCTGCTAAACAGAGGGTACAGAGAAAAAAAAGGGGGGGGGAAAGTCCTTTGTCAGGCTCTGGTTAACAGAGCTTTTCTTGAATCTAAAACTCTGCCTTCTAGAAGGGTACTCAGCCTTCCATCAGTAAACTAAACAATTAAATTGTTCAAAAAAATAATAAATCGGCTGGGTATGGTGGCTCACGCCTGTAATCCCAGCACTTTGGGAGGCCAAGGCAGACGGATCACAAGGTCAGAAGATCAAGACCATTCTGGCTAACACGGTGAAACCCCATCTCTACTAAAAATACAAAAAAACTAGCCGGGCGTGGTGTCGGACACCTGTAGTCCCAGCTACTTGGGAGACTGAGGCAGGAGAATGGCGTGAACCTGGGAGGCGGAGCTTGCAGTGAGCTGAGATCACGCCATTGCACTCCAGCCTGGGGGACAGAATGAGACTCTGTATCGAAAGAAAGAAAGAAAGAAAAGAAAGAAAAGAAAGAAAAGAAAAGAAAAGAAAAGAAAAGAAAAGAAAAGAAAGGAAAGAAAGGAAAGAAAGGAAAGAAAGGAAAGAAAGGAAAGAAAGGAAAGAAAGGAAAGAAAGGAAAGAAAGAAAGAAAGAAAGAAAGAAAGAAAGAAACAAACAATAAATCAACTACCTTGTTAGATTTAGACAGATGAAAACAAAGGCCTGTCTTTTGCTTACTAACTCTGGCTACACTAACATCCTCTCAAACTGTTCGAGAAGTGTAGGATACCACCATGTCCAAGGTACAGATTTTATGGGTATCTTTTAAAAATACAGAAAAACATCTAAGATAAATAAGAACCCAAACCCATGCAGCCTCAGCATTAGCCAGCATCAGCTAGGCAGCAGGATTCCTGATTCCATTTTGGAAAACACGAGGGAAGACAAGCAAACTCAGTGGATCTCTTTCTCAGCAAGCTGAGGCAGCCACAGCACCAGACCCAGCTCTGAATTTGCTTTTATGAGGTGCTGCCATTAATGGTAATTTATGGAGAGCTTTACCAAAGGGAGCAAGGAAAGGGTGGCGTTTGGTACGAGGTCCTTGGGGAAATTTGGCCTCCATAAAGTTTGGCTAGCCTTAATTAAAATGTAGTTTTCTGTACTCACAGTTGTGTCAGCCTGGGTAGCTTGAATGCTCTTACAGGAAGCTGGGTGATCCTGTTTTTGCTCAGGCGAAGAGTTAGCAGCGACCGTGACAGACCATCAAATGCCCCCAACTCCAGGGTGCCAATCCGATTGCCCGCCAGGTTGCTGGAATGATTCAGAAAAGAAAATGTGGTGGTTGGTCAAAGGCCTTCCTCATTTCATTAGAGACACCAGATCACTCTGGGTCTGAGTTGGGAAGATAAGTTAAGACACCAGCGGGACAGGTTTCCAATAAGATGATTATCAGCCACAGGCTCTGGATGGGGAGCTAGAGCGATGCAGGTGTTAGGACTGTGCACCTAAGCCCTGAGGGCAAGGCCGGTTTAGCTGAAAACGCACTGTCCTTGAAGCTGCTGGGCCACCCCAAGAGGGTGGGAGTGAAATTCAAACACCTCCATGTCCACTGACATACCAGCCCTGTGTCAGGAGCCACCTGCAGGACTCTTCTCACTACCCAGTGCCCAAGGTTGATGTGAAAAGTCCTAGAAAGCAGAAAATCAATCAAAAGGCAAGGTCAGTGTCGATTTAATAATTTAGGGAAATAGCCTTTAATTTTGAAATGGGTCTTGCTATATAAATTACATAACACACTATAAACACAAACTAATTCATTTCTGTAATTTTAAATGCCTCAAACACTCTAGCGCAGAGACCTGTGCAGAATCCCTTCAGAAAACAAGCAATACATCATGGTACCTACACTTACAGCGTGATTAAGTCAGGGCACCTCCTGTGACAACACAGAAAGGCAGACACTGCTTCTCAAAAGGCATAGAAGTCTGCAGCTCAGATCTGTGCATCTTGCTGTATGCAAATTATATCAAGCAATAAAAAAGAAAAGAAAGTACAAGAAGGAACAATACAGCATTCCTGTGAGAAGTGGTCTCCAACACCTCTCCTCTGCCTTCCCCAAACAAATGCTGCTTCTTCTGGCCTAAGTGAAAAGGAGAAAGACCAGAGAGGGTTTTCTACCACAGAGGGTGGAAGGGAGCAAGGCACTTTTTGTCTCTCCAGCAGGCAGTGGCCTAGCACAGGGCACAGAAGGATTCTTTGCAAATAGGCCTGAACTGTTTGTTCTCAACACCCCAGATTAAAGAACAGCCTGTGTGATGAAGATATATCACCCGATAGCTGCCAAAATAGAAAGTCCCTCCCGCTTTCGTGCAGGGAGAGGTCAGGGCAACTTACTGTAGCAGTTATGGTTTCTTTGTCCCAAGCAAAGTGATGTCACATGGACATCTTTTGAGGGCTCACACTGGAGGCTTCACAAAAGCCAACGCCTCCTGTTTCCAACTCTGGCACCCTGATGCAGGCTAAGAAAGAAATCACTCCTCTCCTTGCAGTCTTTACTTGGAAAATCCATGTGCCAAATCTCACCCTCCCTGAAAAGATGGGTCACAATGACCCCTAAACTAGCTTTGCAAATGATTTCCAAAGTTAATTCTGGAACAATAATGATACAGGGAATAAAAACTCACCTGGAATTAGAAAACGTCTCTTTAGCCTGGGGTTGCAGTTTCTTTCCCAGAGTAACACTTTTCCTACCAACAAGTAGTTGATTAAGTAGGTTTTAACTTTTTTTCCTTTTTCCTTCCTGTCTACCATCCATTGTGTGTGAGAGATGGGACATTAAAATGGGTAAAAGAGAAACAGATAAACCTAAAAGGTGCTAAAAACCCACAGAATAGAGTAACTTCCCTACCCCAAATAAACCCAATGACTTGTTTTACAGTGCATGACACTAGAAAGATAAGCACTGATAAGCTAAGCCTTGTCAAACAGGCTTCCAAAGTGAATCCTCTAACCATCCTCCCTGAATCTTCTCTGGAAGCATTTCTGAGAGGCAGCCAAGGAAATGGGAAAGAAAGCAGGCTTTGTGGTCAAGATCCACCTGTACCTGAGTCCTAGACTCTCATCTTGGAGCGTTGAGTCCCCTGGACAGGCTAAGTAACCTCTTCCTGCCTCTGTCCCTTGTCTGCCTGTAATGTCAGGATAATGCTGCAGATCTGGACGTGCTCTATGCACAGGCCCCACCCCTGCCCTGCTCAGGGAAGGTCCACACCATCCCCACTGACTTGGCCCAGCCATGGCTGAGAAGGGAAGGAAGCATCCCTCCTGTGTCCAGAACTGGGTGCCGGTAAAGGTGTTAGCTGCCTGGACACAAAGGGCCAGCCACAGGTAGCTGAACAAAGGCACTTACAGCTCCTTTATAGGCGGTCCATGTGGAAAGCAGGTGTTCCGCACTTCCGTGATGTTGTTCGAACTCAGATCCAACACTTCCAAGGAAAGGTAGGCCTTCAGCTGGCTCCCCTCCACGCTGCGAATCTTATTGTGCTGCCTGAAACACACCAAGGGAGGTGACTTGAGCATCTCTTTTTGCAAAGTAACTACAAGAAACTAGTATTCCTGTTCCCCCCACCACTGCAATACAACTATAATGCAGTGACACTCTTAAAAATGAGATCTCCTATTTCTTTTCCCATCGAGTTATTACCTGCTGGCCAGGTGCTAGAAGAGTATCAGATTTTTAATCTGGGGCAAGTTTGTCAAAGTTCTATTTTCTAGCATTCTCTCTCCAAGGGCAACACAGCAGTGACACCAAACACCACGTGAGACCAGCATGACCTGACCAGAATCCATGGATGCACTCACCATAAAGGATGTGCCGTGTGTAGCCAGACAGCTCCAGTCCAACTCTCACCCATCACCTTCAGACCTAGTCCCGCCTCATAACTTACAAGAGCCATAGGCACCACAGCCCAGAGTTCACTTTAATCCAGTTTAACACATCATTACACACCTCACATTTTACCAACACCTACCATGTACCAGACACAGAGGATTTAAACCAAAAAAAAAAAAAAAAAAAAAAATTAAGATTATGACAAAATCCTGACAATCTAAAATGGGAAAGAGGAGCTCACTGCTGGGTCTAATTGAAATCGAGTCCCCTGAACCTCCTGACTCTACCATTAGTATTAAGCACTGTGCCTCCGTTTTCTCATTTGGAAGATGGGGCCACAATCCATCACTTCAGGGATAGGGACGATCCAGCCTAAAACCACATACAGCATGTGGCAAATGTGAAGGTAAATGTTTAGTGGTCACCACCTCCCAAGAGAGGAAATGTTCCACCATAACTTGTGTGTGGTGTTTTTTTTGAGACAGTCTCACTCTTATCGCCAGGCTGGAGTGCAGTGGCGCCATCTTGGCTCACCGCAATCTCCACTTCCCACGTTCAAGCGATTCTTCTGCCTCAGCCTGCCGGGTAGCTGGGATTACAGGCACGCACCACCACACCCAGCTAAATTTTTAAATTTTTTTTAGTAGAGATGGGGTTTCACCATGTTGGCCAGGATGGTCTCTATCTCCCGACCTCGTGATCCACCCGCCTTGGCCTCCCAAAATGTTGGGATTACAGGCGTGAGCCACCACAGTTGGCCTGTGTGCACTTTTAATCTACTTTCTGTCAAACTCACAATATAAAAAAGCAACAGTTATTAGTCAAGAGAAAGACAAATGCTAGCCAAGGCTAGAGGTAGCTAACTGCCCCGTGGTGGGTTTGGCGCTGCCCGGCAGAGTCAAACCACTGCAGCCCTCACTTCAATATTAGACACTTAGGAATCTGCTGGGTGGTGGCGTTGGGCCTCTAGGTTCCAGGCACTCACACTCGAGCCAGTTCTGAGTAAACAGTGTCAGCATCTCCGGCCAATCAAAGCATTCTTGAACGCAACACAAGTAAGCCAGGCGTCGCTTACCAAGTGGCATCTCCTTTAAACAAACACTTGACCAAATCAGTTCCAACAGGCATAAACAAGGACCTCTTTCCCAGAAGCTCTGGGGCTTCTCATGGACTCCTTTGTTTTTTTTTCATGAGTCTCCCAGGCCCTGAACTCAAAAGTCCATTTCCAAGGGTGCAACTCTGCCCACGGAACCTCCCCGGCATGAAAGTACCCTTCCCTTCCTCTCCCCTCTGGCCCCCAAAGTCACTTCCTTTGAATTCTTTATTAAGTTATTTAATAAAGATACTCTCTTCAGTTTTCTGATTCCAAAGGAAAAAAGAAAAGAAAACCTTTATTATGTAAAGTACAGGAAGAAAAAGAACAAGAAATAAAGGCGACATAGCTGAATCTTATCCAGGAACTGTGAATACGGTATCAGGGAGCCAGGAAAAGGGTCTGCGCTGGACAGAAGGGCCAGGCGCCACCAGCCCAGAAGGGCACAAAGACGGGGTGAGGCCTTACATTGCGAAGCTGTGGGACAGCTGCAGGCCCAACATCTCTCCCACGCCAGTTTTGTCCTCTCCCTCACCTCCTCCTCTGTCTCCTCAGTCTTTGTCTGTGGTCTGGTACCTTTTGCTTCTTTCTTGTCAGTCTTTTCATTCACTGAATCAAACAAAGTCCGAGCCCCACTCTGCATAAAGGATCCTGTGCAGAAGACAAGTCTCTTTCACCCCCTAGGAAAGTTCCCCACTTAGCAGAAGAGGCAGCCGTGGAGATGGGAGACAAGGGGGTATGGGAGTGAGGGCCGCAGCAGCAGGGTCTGTGAGAGGAGCAAGGGAGTGTCCAGCTCTGCCTGGCACAAGGTGCCGGGGCAAGTGTCTGAGGGTAGGAAGCTGAGGCCAGGAGGAGACAGGTTGGGGGAGGCCAGGAGCTTGGATCAGATTGCAGAGCTGGTAGGGTGGGCAGGACCACAACAGCAAATGCCTCGCAGGCCAAGCTAACAAGTTGGGAATGGATACCACAGTGGGTCAGAAGACAGATGGCAGCAATACAGAGAGACAGGCACAAGAGACCCTCTGATTAGGTCCTGCCCACCCTACTGGCTCCACTCTCTGAACCAAGCTGCTGGCCTCTCCCCACCTTTCTCCTCCCAACCTCAGCATCCTACCTTGAGATACCTGCCCTGGTGGGGGCTGGAGATGACAACTGGGGGCATCAATAATGATTCAAAATGTTCTAGTTTGGAAATGGAAGATAACCATGCTCATGGGCTACTGACTAGAACTTCCATCCTTGCCCACTTACAGTCTATTCCCAACCCAGCAGCCAAAGGGATCTGTTAAAAATAAGTCACTTCAGGCATCCCATGGAATAGGAGAAAACATGTGCAAATCACATCTCTGATAAGGGGCTAATATCCAAATACAAAGAACCCCTACAACTCAACAACAAAACACAACCAACCTGATTTTTAAAATGAGCCAAGAATTGAATAGACATTGTTCCAAAGAAAACACACAAATGGCCAACAAGCACATGAGAAGATGATCAACATCACTGTTCATTAGGGAAATGTAAATCACAACCACAATGAGAAGTCACCTCACACCCACTAGGATGGCTACTATTAAAACAAACAAAGAAAAAAACAAACAGAAAATAACAAGTGTGGGTGAGGATGTGGAAAGAGTGAAACCCTGTATGCCAGTGGTAGAAATGTAAAACGGTGATGCACCTGCAGAAGAAGACAGGATGCAGATTCCTCAAAAAATTAAACAGAGGAGCACCATATGATCCCACAATTCCACTTCTGTGTATCAAAAGAACTGAAAGCAGACCTCAAAGAGACATATGTATCTTCATGTTAATAGAAGCATTACTCACCACAGCCAAAGGTGGAACAGCCCAAATGTCCATCAATGTTGTATATACATGCAATGAGATATTACTCAGCCTTAAAAAGAAAAGAAATTCTAACACATGCTACTGAATGGATGAGCATTGAGGACATGATGCCAAGTGAAAGATGCCTGTCACAAAAAGACAAATGCTGTATGATTCCACTTATGTGAGGTAGCTAGAGTAGTCAGAGTCATTGAAACAGAAAGTAGAATGGTGGTTTCCAGGGCCCGGGGAGACTGCAGAAGGAAGATCTGTTGTTTAATGGTGTATTAGTCCATTTTCATGCTGCTGATAAAGACATACCTGAGACTGGGCAATTTATGAAAGAAAGAGGTTTAATTGGACTCACAGTTCCACATGGCTGGGGAGGCCTCACAATCATGACAGAAGGCAAAGAGGAGCACGTATGTCTTACATGGATGGCAGCAGGCAAAAAAAAAGAGCTTGTGCAGGAAAACTTCTGATTTTAAAACCATCAGATCTTATGAGACTCATTCACTATCATAAGAACAGCACAGGAAAGACCAGCCCCCATAACTCAATCACCTCCCACTGGGTCCCTCCCATGACACATAGGAATTGTGGGAGTCACAATTCAAAATGAGATTTGGGTGGGAACACAGCCAAACCATATCATTCTGCCTCGGCCCCTCCCAAATCTCACATCCTCACATTTCAAAACCGATCATGCCTTCCCAATAGTCCCCCAAAGTCTTGAAACTCATTTCAGAATTAACTCAAAAGTCCACAGTCCAAAGTCTCGTCTGAGACAAGGCAAGTCCCTCTGCCTATGAACCTGTAAAATCAAAAGCAAGCTAGTTACTTCACAAATACAATGGGGGTACTAGTATTGGGTAAATATAGCCATTCCAACTGGGAGAAATTGACCAAAACAAAGGGGCTACAGGTCCCATGCAAGTCCAAAATCCAGCAGGGCAGTCATGTCTCACATCCAGATCACACTGATGCAAGACGTGGGTTCCCATGGTCTTGGGGAAGCTCCAGCCCTGTGGCTTTGCAGGGTACAGCCTCCCTCTCAGCTGCTTTCACAGGCTGGCATCGAGTGTCTGAGGCTTTTCCAGGCATCCAGTGCAAACTGTCAGTGGATCTACCATTTGGGGGTTTGGAGGACAGTGACCCTCTTCTCACAGCTCCCCCAGGCAGTGCCCCAGTAGGGACTCTGTATGAGGGCTCCCACACTGCCCTAGCAGAGGTTCTTCATGAGGGCCACACCACATTTCCTTTCCACACTGCCCTAGCAGAGGTTCTTCATGAGGGCCCCGCCCCTGCAGCAAACTTCTACCTGGGCATCCAGGTATTCCATACATGCTCTGAAATCTAAGCAGAGGTTACCAAACCTCAATTCTTGACTTCTGCGCACCTGCAGGCTCAGCACCATATGGAAGCTGCCAAGGCTTGGGGCTTCCAGCCTCTGAAGCCATGGTCTGTACTCTATGTTGGCCCCTTTCAGCCATGGCTGGAGCAGCTGGAACACAGAGCACCATGTCCCTAGGCTGCACACAGCACAGGGACCCTGGGCCTGCCCCACAAAACTACTTTTTCCTCCTAGGCCTCCGGGTCTGTGATGGGAGGGGCTGCTGCAAACATCTCTGACATGCCCTGGAGACATATTCCCCATTGTCTTGGTGATTAACATTCAGTTCCTCATTACTTATGCAAATTTCTGCAGCCAGTTTGAATTTCTCCTCAGAAAATGGAATTTTCTTTTCTATTGCATTGTCAGGCTGCAAATTTTCCAAACTTTTAAGTCCTGTTTCCCTTTTGAAACGAATGCCTTTAACAGCACCCAAGTCACATCTTTAATGCTTTACTGCTTAGAAATTATTCCATCAGATACCCTAAATCATCTCTCTCAAGTTCAAACTTCCACAAATCTCTAGGGCAGGGGCAAAATGCTGCCAATCTCTTTGCTAAAGCATAGCAAGAGTCACCTTTGCTCTAGTTCCCAACAATTCCTCATTTCCATCTGAGACCACCTCAGTCTGGACATTATTGTTCATTATCACTATCAGCATTCTTATCAAAGCCATTCCACAAGTCTCTAGGAAGCTCCAAACTTTCCCACATTTTCCTGTCTTCTTCTGAGCCCTCCAAAGTGGTCTAACCTCTGCCTGTTACCCAGTTGCAGAGTCGCTTCCACATTTTCAGGTATGTTTTCAGCAATGCCCCGCTCTACTGGTACCAATTTACTGTATTAGTTCGTTTTCATGCTGCTGATAAAGACACAAAGACTGGGCAATTTACAAAAGAAAGAAATTTAATTGGACTCACAGTTCTACATGGCTAGAGAGGCGTCACAGTCATGGTGGAAGGTGAGGAGGAACAAATCACATCTTACATGGATGGCAGCGGGCAAAAACAGAGTTTGTGTAGGGAAACTCCCGTTTTTAAAACCATCAGATCTCATGAGACTCATTCACTATTATGAGAACAGCACAGGAACGACCCTCCCTCATAATTCAACCAACTTACACTGGGTCCCTCCCATGATATATGGGAATTGTGGGAGCTACAGTTCAAGATAAGATCTGGGTAGAGACACAGCCAAACCATACCAAATGGGTATGCGGTTTTAGTTGTGCAAGATGGTAAAAAGTTCTGGAGACTGGTCACACAACATAAATGCATTTAACACCACTGAACTCTACATTTTAAAAAATACTTCAGATGGTAACTTTTATGTTATGTGTATTTTACCACAATTCACAATTAAAACAAGGCCAGGCACGGTGGCTCACGCCTGTAATCCCAGCACTTTGGGAGGCTGAGCTCCCGGGCGGACCACCTGAGGTCAGGAGTTCAAGACCAACCTGACCAACATGGAGCAACCCTGTCTCTACTAAAAATAAAAAATTGGCCGGGCGTGGTGGCGCATGCCAGTAATCCCAGCTACTCAGGAGGCTGAGGCGGGAGAATTGCTTGAATCTGGGAGGCAGAGGTTGTAGTGAGCCAAGATCATGCCACTGCACTCCAGCCTGGGCAACAAGAGCAAAACTCCGTCTCAAAAAAAAAAAATTAAAACAAAATGCAAGTCAGTTCACAGCACTCCTCTGTCTAATCTCAAATGATGATTCTTGTGTCTCCCAAGTCCTGTTCATAGCCTCCAAGGCACATGTGATCTGCTACACACGCACTTCACCTCCTACTCCTCCACTTTGCATGCTCTGCCCCACACTGGTCTGGAGACGTGTCAGGCCTCACAACCTTCACACCTGCTGTTCCCACGACCTGGAATGCTGTTCCCCAGACACTTGTCTTATGCCCTCGCTTCCTTCTGTCTTCATTGAAATGTCACCTTCTCACCAAGGCATTCCCAGGCCACCTTCTCTAAAACCACAAACCCCTTCACACTCACACACACACACACACACCCTTTCCACACCCTTGCCTGCTTAATTTTTCTAAATTAGCCCTAATTATTTATCATCTAATAGCCTCAGTGTTTGCTTATTTCTAGTTTAACACTTTCTCTTCCACCAAGATGCAGCACCACAATGGAGAAAATGTTTGCTTTGTCCACTATTACCTTTCTAGCCACTGGAACAATGCAAGGCTCATAGTGGGTACTCAATACATATCTGTTGAAGGAACCACAAAGAGCACATGTTGAATTCAAAAGGGCTGAGGTTGAACACAGATTTCAGACTCACCGGCATTTAAGCAGAAGCAAACCACGCAAGCAGATGAGTTCAATCAGGACTCAGGATTGGGAGGAGAGAAGAGTTCATCAAGTGTCCTGCAAAAGTACTGAGTCCAGGGCAGCTCCAGAGGCTGAAGAACACACATCATCTTTTCTTTCTTTCTTATTTTACTTTTAAGACATGGGGGTCTTCTTATGCTGCCCAGGCTGGACTTGAACCTCTGGGCTCAAGAGATCCTCACACCTCAACCTCCCAAGTATCTGGGGCTCCGAGTGTGTGCCACCAGTTGCAGCCTTGCCACCTTTTCCTCTGGGATCTGTCTCTGCTCTAGACTGTAGCCCAGGACCCTGCCTATACCCTTCCTGAATGCCTCATGCTCAGGACAGCTGACTTTGAAGCTCTGCCCTCCTGCAGAACTCTGCATCCCCTCCCTGACAGAGCAAGAGCCTCACTCATTAGATGTGTCTGTGCACTCTGGCAATTCCATTCAAGGTCAACGAGTTCTTCCTGCTATGGAACATGGCACAGCACTGTGGAACAATATGCTTTGAGTGTCTCCCCGCCCAGGTTCAAATCCCAGCTATCCCACTCACAGGTGTGAGCCTCAGAAGAGCCCCCTCTGTAAAGTGGTGTGTGAAGTTCATATACCCCATAGGCTGATATGACCTGACATGTAACAACTGCTCAATAAAATGAGTTCTTGTTTTTAGTAGTCATGTTTGTGTCATCAGAGCCAGGCTAAGGATCTAGTCTGTAGGAGGTGCTCTGGAAGAAAGAATAAATAATATTAATGACTGGTTCTTGTCTACTCTTCTGACATACTTCAATGCAAACAGGCAGCTCTGGCTCCCCTCTCAGGAACCAAGGGCTGACTCAGAGCTCTCACTCTTAACTTCAAGCATAAAAGCAGCCTGCTCCAGCTGGAGAGCGTCAAACCCAGCCACTGGGAAGACCCCACGCTTCAAAGCAAATTCCAGACTGCAACTTCTGCAGGATTCAGGGTGGCTAGAGATCTGATAGATTCCCCAGCATCTGGATGACACCCCCCACCCCTACTCCCACAGCAAGTGGAACTGAGGCCACATCCCTGACCCAAGCCCACCAAACCCCACCAACCCCACCACTCCAGACGTAGCCTGCTGGTCTAAGATACCCTCTCTAGGTCTCCACTCCATGAAGGTTAGAGGAAACAGCTGGCATTCAAACCCCTGCAGGGAAGCCCTCCCACCTCCTGGCTGATAGTTGATGCCATGGAAACCTGTCTGCTGCCCTCGCTCAACCAGGCATTCCACCTTCGGGAACCTATCCATGTTTTCAATGCTACATGCAAACCCAAGTGGTCATGATTTTCACTCCTTTAATATAACTAACCGCACAGCTCCCAAAAAGATCCACACCTCTATTACCTCTGAACAGCTGACCAATTAATGAACACTTATCATGTATATAGCAGATCCCGGGCAAAGCATCAATGCCTTCGTACAGCAATGTAACAAGGTAGGTACTATCATTTCTATAGGCAGTCCCTGACTTACGATGGTTCGGCTTAACGATTTTCTGACTTCACAATGGTGCAAAAGCTATACACATTCGATAGAAATTGTACTTCAAGTACCCATAAAACCATTGTGTTTTCCACTCAGTATTCAATAAATTACACAAGATACTCACCACTTTATTATAAAATGGGCTTTGTGTTAGATGATTCTTCCCAACTGTGGGC
Organism: Rhinopithecus bieti; assembly: GCF_001698545.2. Lineage (NCBI taxonomy): Eukaryota > Metazoa > Chordata > Mammalia > Primates > Cercopithecidae > Rhinopithecus > Rhinopithecus bieti. Next base: position 459,884 of record NW_016804543.1, on the reverse strand, counting down.
TAATATGAGTGTTCTGAGCACATTTAAGGTAGACTACTCTAGGTTGTGGTATTCAGGAGGTTAGGGGTATTCAATGCATTTTTTCCTTAATGATATTTTGAACTTAGGATGGGTTTAACTGGACGTAACTCCATTGTCAGTTGAGAAGCAACTATACTTAGGCAATTGAAGAAATTGAGGCTCAGAGGTCTGCTGGAGCTTGTCCAAGGTCACACAGCTGGGAAGCAAGAGGAGCCGGGATGCAAGCCCAGGGAAGCGTGACCCTATCTAGCCCATCCGAGAGGCTCTCCTGGCAGAATTTTAAGGGCACTGGCCCAGATTCCACCCATGAACTTCCAAAGCTTGGCTAAATCTGAACGTTAGCGGGCCATTTCTTGGTCAGCTTAGACTGGTCTACGTAGCTGGCCTCAGCCAGGTGGCCCAGCTCTCACACTAGCTTCCCCTGTGTGAGGAGTCCTGTGTGAGGAAGCAAATGTGCACAGGACTTCATGTGACTGAATCTCAGCAAATAAGGCAGATGACGCTCAAGTTTTTACTTTGGATGTTCTGGATGGAAAGAACAGGGCAGTTTCTTTGAGATCTTGACAGATCTGCCATCAAGGGAGGAACAAGAATCTTTATTGTTAGGGAAGGTAAGCTGCAAAGGGATCCACTTAAGTTTACAGAAAAGGGTGAGGATGGTGCAAGGCAAGAGGACAGTGTTGTGCTAGGAATCGTTCTTACTGGCCTCATCGAAGGAAGAGCACCGCCTTTCTCTGCAACCAGACAAAACCAGTGATTGTGCACTTATGGGGAGCTGGGGAAGTGTGTGGCGGCCAGGTCACGTGGCATTTGCCTCCATCCACAGTGTCAGTTTACCCCTCGGGCTGCCCTCTGGAGTGAGGAGAACTTAATACAGCAGAAGTCTATTAAACCAACACCTGTTAAAGGCTTCAAAAATAAAACCAGTCTTCAAAGACAGAAAGCAGGCAAGATAAGCTCTCCCCACTTGGCTACATTTTCAGAGCTGATGTTAAATTAGACAATGAAACAGATGGAAGCATTTGAAACCAACATGTAAAACTTTTTCTCATAAGTGATTGTTCCACTACAGTTCTATGAAAGCCTGGTTTACAAGGTATTCCCGCTAGTGGTGGAAAAGATCTCATGTCACAGATAACAGCCAGGAAAAAAGGGCACGGACATCAAAGGCAGTTCAGACAAGGTGGGTCGAGTGGGTAATTTCTGACCCCTGAAATTATGCACCTATTTTCTACACCAGGGGTTGGCAAACTTATTCTACTTTGGGCCAGACGGTAAATTTTTAGGCTTTGTGGGTCATATTGTCTCTGTCATGACCACTCAGCTCTGCTGTTATAATGTAAAAGCAGCCAGACAATATGTAAATGAATGAGTGTGGCTATGTTCCAATAAAACTTTATTTACAAAAACAAGCAATGGGCCAGGATTGGGACCACTGGCTGTAGTGTGCTGACCCTGTCAACACTATGGCAACCAGTTTGTGTTTCTTGGGGGGCAGAGACCCAGACTCTAATTCTTGCTCTTATGCAATTTGGGAACCATGTATAAATCACTCTTTCTCTATCTCGTTTAACCACCTGCAAAATGAGGAGATACCTCTTAACTGCAGAGAGAGAACTTTCCCACTGTCCCCCCAGTGCCCATGTCAGACATTCCTAATCACAGTCTTTTCTGCCAGTGTCTTTTCTACCTCTTCAGAAAGTGAAATGGAACATAAGTCTCTACCACTGTTATGTTCCTCAAGAGATCAACCAGGTTCCTTACTGGAGCCAGTGAAGATAGATGGGCAAACAGGGTTACCTTACAGAAGACAGAAATCCACACTGTATATCCTTCCTCATTTTAGTTCTGCCAATTAGTCTGAAACATACTGAAGCTGGCCAACTCCCCATCCCTAAGATCTAAGAAGCTGTGCCCTTCCACTCTTCCAGACAATTACTGTGATTCACAAAGCCCACCGTCAACTACTTGAGTGTGGACTCTCACCAAAAATGGCAAATCTACCATAATTTTACTTCAAGATCGAACTCAACACGTCTTACTTAATGAATTAGCAAAATCCACATTATAGCTCTTTGCTTCGCCTGAACCTCCAGCTAGAAAGTAAGTTTCACATAATCTAGCCCTGGACTGGGGGGAAAAAAAAAAATCTAACACCCCCAGCCCCCATTATCCCAACAAAGTGATCCTGGCAGAAAGAATTAATCAGACTCCACACCCTGCAGCATTCTGCCCATCATGGTGCTGCAATGGAATTCTTACCAAGGCTCTGCACCACACACTCAGTGTCACTGTCCGCACACAGCAGGCATTCAAAGTAATCAAAATGAATGAAGGCATGCACACATTCACATATGCCTTCTGAGGCTACAATGTAGCTTAACAACATATCACACCTGGAATCCACACAATGTGAGACTATCTGAGACCCTCACATTATTGACCGAAGATGAAACTTAGTACAGGGCACACCAGCCCTGATGTCTACTTAAGGAGGTGTACTTTATGACTACAAATGCCAAAAATCATTAACCATTTCCAAAACACACGTGGAGGTGATGATTTCTCCTTTGTCAGAAGATACAGGCTAGGCACAGTGACTCAGGCCTGTAATCCCAACACTTTGGGAGACAATAGTAGAAGGACTGCTTGTGGCCAGGAGTTTGAGACCAGCCTGGGCAACACAGTGAGACCCTCATCTCTTAAAACAAAAACAAAAAAAATGCAGCCTATCAGACGGGCCATATGGCCAAATGCTGACAGTTGTTTTGTTTGTAAACATTTTTATTGAAATATAAAGGATTTTTACAAAATGTAGAGAAAAATTTCAGCACCCCAGAAGCCTCCCTCCTCCTGTCTCCTGGTTGTTATTCCTCCCAAAAGAAACCTCTAATTTATACCACCCCCAATTAATTCTGCCTATTTCTGTGCTGTACAGACATAAAACTGTTCTGTAAACACCATTTTTTATCTAGCTTTCACTCAACATTGTTATGAGATCCATCTGGGTTGCTGCTAATATTAGTAGTAGTAAATTCTTTTCTATCACTGTATGATATTTCTACTGATGGAACGAACATACAGCAATTTATTTTTTCTTTCTATTGTTGATGGACATTGAGTTATTTCCAATTCAGGCTATTGCAAAAATCACAGCTATGAACATAGACATGTCTTCTGCACGTGCTTTCTGGTGCATATCTGCATGCATTTTTGGCAGGCGTGCAAGGTCCAGGCATGGAATTGTTACTCAGGTCATTGAGCTTGCATATGTCTGGCCTTAGTAGACACTGGTAGTTTTCTTTTAAACCACGTCCCCCAGGGTTGAAATGAACCTGAAAACCATTAGCTCCAAGTGCCCTGTTTCATGCTGCTTCATTTGAACACATTCTCAGATGCCACTGCCCTCATGTGTGCCCTTTCTGACCCCTCCCCAAAAAACACATTAGTAATACAGCCTGGGGCCACCGAACATGGCCAAGCTCAATCTAATCTTGTTCAGGTGTCCAACAGAAATTTTTCAAATAAGCGAGGGCCTAATGATCACCGGGGAAAAAAAAAAAAGAATAATTCTAAGTCTTAAATTGGCAAGAAATAATGTTGATGCTGAAGTGCACAGCTTACGATAATGCACGTGTGCCAGAACCAATGCCCGTATACAACTTGAAAATGAAGAGATATTTTTCAAGAACAAGTGAGTGCGGAAGAGTTTTCCTAAGCCAACTTGAATAAAAGTCTCTTTTCTCAGAATGACAGTTGAAACCATTTCCCTCTAGCCTGCTTTATATCCATCTTCTTAAAAATTAAAACCAAAATCATTTGTTCTATTGCAGAAATTGATCATTTACTCAAAGAACTGCTGTCTTGTAAGAAACAGCCCAGCCTGGGTTATTTGCTGGACAGGAAATGAGAATCAGAATAAGCAGGTCTCTCTCTCTTGCTTGCTCCCTCTCTCTTCCCCTGCTGCTGGTGAATCACCAGTTCCCTGGGGAATTTTGGCAGATTCTCAGCCTGGCTGCAGATGACGTTCCGGATCTGTTTATTCAGGTGGAGATTGGATAAAAAACAAGAGCAGCCCAGTGGCAGGATAAACAGCCTCCGCCAGGCAGGGTCAACCTCTCCAAAGGCAGGACTGGGCTGTGTCAACCAACCTCCCAACCCGTTCACTTCCTTTAAGGTCACCCTCCCCTTTGGGTCTTCAACAAACAGTTTCCATTAACTCCTTGCAAAGATGACCCAACGTCCCATCCCCATGAGACTACATAACCCCAGGGACCTTGCTACAGCAGATCCCATTTGGTTCTCCCACCCATCAGCTTACACCCATCGAACTGAAAGCCCCAGATCCCTGAAATGAAGAAATCTAGGTACGATCAAGAGCCAGCCACCACTGTTCTGTGAAGTCTAGAGTGACCCAACTCATGAACGACTGACTGCAGGTCACCAGGACCCAACCCAAACTATCAGAATGTTCTGCATATAAGATGTACAAATAAACAACAGCAGCAGCAAAACTCCCAAGGAAATATTGTTGAGTAAAAGATGCATATCTGAAAAAGACTACCAATTGTATGATTCCAAATATATGACATTCTGAGAAAGGCAAAACTATGGAGACAGTAAAAATATTTAACTGCCAGAGGCTGGGGAGAGAGAGATAAGCAGGTTCCGCATGGGGGATTTTCAGGTCAGTGAAGCTATTCTGTATGACGCTATCAGAACCAAGACTGAACTCTAATGTAAACTATAAACTTTAGTTAGTAATAATGGATCGATATTGACTCATCAGTTGTAACAAATGTACCACACTAATGCAAGATGTTAATAATAGGGGAAACAGGGTGGGTGAGGGGGAGAGAGAAGACATTGGAGGGGGTGTATGCGAACTCTCTGTACTTTCCACTCGATTTTTCTGTAAACTTACAACTGTTATAAAAGTCCATTAATTAAAAACAAAACAAAACCTCCTAAAGTATTAAGTAGTCCTGCAGTCTTGACCGGGTAGAATGTAAACTGCACACCGGCTAGGGTTTTTTCAGTCTATTGTATTGACTGCTATAGCCTTAGCCCCCAGAATAACGCTTAGAACTTAAAAGTTACTCAATCAATACTTGTTGAATAAACAAACAAATTACAACTTTAGTTCAATGCCTTACATTCGCCACAACAAACCTGAACCAAGGAACATTATTCAGGGAGGGAAAAAAAAAAACCACTCTGAAGCAGGACCAACCATCCAATTAAAACTTTTAAAAGAAAAAAAATTAAGATACAACATGGGAGTCAACCTTTTTGAAAAAGGTAGGGAAGCTGACAGATCTATTTAAAAGCAGATGTCGAATAGGATGGATTTTCAAATAGCATGGGATGAGGGTTACTTACGCATTTCCCACATTCAACTGAACCCCAAACACTGGCCCTCACCAACTTACCAGGCTTGCAATATGGAGACAATTATGCTTGTCCAAGGCTGGCCAACAATTTCTCCCTCACCCACTTCTACGCCACAGTTCAGCCCTGCCTAAGGTCCCTATCTGCATGCCTGCCTTGGGAGCTCCCTGTGGACAATGCTGACCCAAGGAAGCTACACAAGCCACATCTGGATCACATTCCCCAGGGAGAAACGCTATGCCATCCTAACACGGGCAGGGGCTTCTAGGGGGCTTGAGGAGTTAGTTCCATGTCCACAAGGAGGTCAGCTGTCTTGGCATTTGGGCATGGCAAAGCAGTACCAGGTTGGGCCAAGAGATGAAAAATCAGGCCCAAGTAGGGCCAGAGATGAACAATGAGCCACTTCCACCAGAATTCCCAACCATATATGGGCACCTCTGGGTCAGAAGAGCCAAACATGTTTATCGCTTTTGCCCAGGGCCAACAGAGCCACTTGATTATCTCTCGGGGCTTTGTTTTCCCCTGAATGTGTCAGTACATCCCTATTTCCTTCCCCCTTTGTTTTCCTTTCCCTGGTGACCTGCTACCCTACACCCCAGCACACTGACTGTGTTCCCTCCACCACACGGAAACCCGCCACAAGATCTCAGCCCTCAGGGAGCACAGGCTCCAGCCTGAAAGCTGGCAGAGCACAGGGCTATCAAGCTGTCTCCTGTGGAGCCACCAACGCCAGCACAACCGTGGAGCCCGGGTTCGGCACAGCTGAACTGGACCCCCCTGATTTCCCTTTGAGAATAAGGCTAAATGTACTTCATTACAATTGTCAAGGTACACGTGTCCCTGCTTGTTCAGCTCCGCCCCTCGAGGAAAGGAGGAAAGAAAACCAGGACACGGAACAAGAGACGTGGATTCACCCAGACTACAGGGGCTGAGTAACTGTTTCTGGCCAAGAAAAGAGGAAAAGGTGAGATGGCAACGATCAAGAATGAGGTGATGAGAGTGTCCCTTAAGGCCAGGGACTAATCTCAGAAATTTTAACCAAGGAGTGTCCGCACCACCCATGTAGGAGGGTGTCAAGAGGCTGCCATGCATGGTTTTCCTCCAAAGAAGGCTCCAACAGCTAGGGCGAGGTGGGAAGTCCCGAACCCAGGGGCGTGAAATGATAGAGATACTGCACTTCACAGAGCAAGGACCTCCTCTGCCCAAGGTCCATAGGGACTGGTCAGCAACTGCAGGAGGGGGTCACCCAGGAGTCCAAGACCAATGAGCTCTGACGAGCTATCGTGGTCTCTGTTCCTCCGACCTCACCAACCAGGACCTGAAAAAATGGAACCACCGATGAGAAACACGCTGACCTCACGCCAAATTCCCAAAGGGAGCAGAATGAACCTCCTGCTCACAGTCACCCTTCCATCTCAGCCTTGGGCAAAGCGGTCTGCAGCATTCACGCACCTGAAGACTGCCCATGCCACCATGCTAAACCAAAAGCAGGGCACACAGCCCACCAATTCGCATCACTGTCCCTCTCTAGAAGATACAGGCAGAAAAAAAGGTAGAGAATACAGTGTTGTTCTCACAGTACGATGATAACGGCATCTCCACACCATTTTGCATACTGCCTGTCAATTATGTGACATTAAATTTATATTTACAAAGCAGTTAATGAGAATGTATACACTGAACTTTGGGACCTAAACCTTAAGTGCAGAGCAGACTAAGAAATGTGGTGGAGAGCTGTGTAGGGCTGGCACAGGCCAGGGTGGCCTGAGCAGTTCCACCACCGGTCCACCAGGCACAAACGAGGGTTTTCCACACAGAACCTCCTCCTGAGCCCCCAGTCCCCGACACTCTCATGGCACCCAAGCCTACTCCAGGTGGTGCAAACATCAAAGGGCCTTTGTAGCTGGAGTCTGGAAAGGAGCCCTAGTGCTTCTGCGGCCTTCAGGAAATGGTTCCGATGCTGCACAGGGCCATGGATGTCCAGGGAGCTTGCCCTTGACGCTTAGCTTTGGAGGAGGCACACTGCATCTTCTTTCTCAGTAGAAGGGGTAGCAGGAGTAGCTGTAATGATGGCAGGAACAGTGGGAACAAATCTAACATTTTGTCAGTGCTTACCAGTAGCTAGGCACTGGCTTCACTCTTAACATCATCCCTCATGTAATCTTCATTACCGTCCCCATTTTACAGATGGGAATGCTAAGGCATGGAAAGGTCAACTCACTTGCTGAAGGTTATACGGCAGGAAGCAGTGCAGCTGGGACTGGAGCCCAGAACAGGAATCCATATCCCACACTCCTATTTAGGATGTGGAACTGTCTCATAAGGGAAGTGGGCAGAAGAAAGTCCGAGGAAGACAGCTTCTCTGGATAGCAACCCATACCTCCCACCCCTTCTCGGCATCCACCAGGGAGGGGGATCCCCTACACTGGGGCCACATCATGTGACTGGGGCAGAGGCAGGACCTGACTCTGCAGATACAGAGGGAACAAGAAGGGGAATGTCCTGTCACAAGCCACTGTTCATCCCCAGTCCTGCCAGGGGCCCACACACCTCCACACCCACACGTGGGCTTCCAGGCCCTCAGCCCACAGCATGTCAACACACCATTGCCAGAGGGCCAAGCCAGACCGCCTCTATTTGTATTTAGGATGACTGGAGTGGTCAGTGGTCGTGCCCCCTTCCTAAACAGGTGGGTGAGAGTGGCTCTTATTTTCCTCAGGCAGTAAGTATAACGGCACAGAACTGAGCACTCTCCAGGAACAGAAGAAACTTGTTCACTCATTGCTTACCACCATGCCAGAGAAGGCACCACCTACTCCAGAATCAGAGAGGCTAAGACCCTGGTCTGAAGTCACCCAGCTAACCAGGATGCAAGGTATCCTCTGACTCCAGGCTATGCCGCTCTCTGGAGTGACAGTGGTACAATAAGCCAGATCAGACAGCCTGTGGCTATGAGGACAGAGAGGAACTGTGGGCGCCGCAGCGCTAAAGCTCCCTCTGAGGTCACACACCGGCCCCTCACCTCTACTGGCCACTGGCACATTCCCTGAGATTCACATGCCAGCTTCCTGACAGCTCTGCAGTTCCAGGCAAAGGAAGAAGCTGTTTCAGCACTTGGCTGCAGCCTCCAAGACAAGATCCTCTCCTCCTCCTGGGAGTGATACCACTGATGTGCCGTTAAAAATAAAACCAGGCCTACTTCCTGCCCCATCTGAAAGACTTTGATCTCCCGATCATATGATTTAGAATATCTCTTACCATGCAATTTGTCAAGCCTTCAGCATATGACCTGACGGTACTTCGGGAGGGTTAAGGATGGGTACTGGGTGGGATTAAGGAGTTGGCCCATTAACGCAGCCCTTCTTCACCCACCCCCAAAAATGATTTGTTACAACACCAAAATGGCACTGTCTGCTGCACCCCTTCTCTGTACCCCAGAACCATCTCACCCCTTGCCTTGTCCATGCTGGGGTCCTATGAGAAGCAATTCTTGCTGTTTCTTTTGTGGAACCACAAGCTTCAAGTTTCTTCCTGATTTCACGCTTTTTAAAACATGTCATCGTGAACTTACATGCAAAACATAAAATTACAGATCTTCTAAGAGAAAACACAGGAGAAAATCTTTGGGAATTAGAGTTAGGTAAAGTTCTTAGACCTGACGCTAAAAGTACAATCCATAAAAGGAAAATTTAACACATATTAGGCTTTATCAAAATTTAAAATGTTTGTTCTGTGAAAGACTCTGCTAAGATGAAAAGACAAGCTACAGATTGAGAGAAAGTATTTACAAATCACATATCTAACAAAGAACTAGTATCCAGTATATATATCCAGACTATATAAACATCTCACAAAACTTGAGAGAAAAACAACAATAACAAACAACCAAAAAATCCAATTAGAAAATGGGCAAAAGGCATGAATGGACATTTTACCAAAAAGAATCTACAAGTGGCAAACAAGCAAAAGAAAAGATGCTTAACATCATTGGTCACCATGGAAATACACATGAAAACCATAATGAGATATCGCTACACATCTATCAGGATGGCTAAAAAAACCACCACCACCACGGCCAGGTGCGGCGGCTCATACCTGTAATCTCAGTACTTTGGGAGGCCAAGGCTGGTGGATCACTTGAGGTCAGGAGTTCAAGACCAGCCTGGCCAACATGGCGAAACCCCGTCTCTACTAAAAGTACAAAAATTAGCTGGGCGTGGTGGCGCAAGCCTGTAATCCCAGCTACTCAGGAGGCTGAGGCATGAGAATCACTTAAACCCAGGAGGCTGAGGTTGTAGTGAGCAGAGACTGTGCCGCTGCACTTCAGCCTGAGCAACAGAGCAAGACTCTGTCTCAAAAATAAAAAAATAAAAATAAACACACCACCAAATGCTGGCCATAATGGTGCAGAAACTGAATTGCCTACACACTGCTGGTAAGAATGTCAAATGGTATGGCCATTCTGGAAGAATCTGACAGTTTCTTAAAAAAACTAAAAACGCAACTCCCATATGATCTGTCAATTGTACTCCTGGGTATTTATCCCAGAGAAGTGAAAATTTATGCTCACACAAACAAAAAAAAACCCAAACACAAATGTTCATAGCAAAATTTTTTAAAAACAGTCCCAAACGGGAAACATTCTAGATGTCCTTCATCGGGTGAATAGCTAAAGTATGACATATCCATATCATGGAATACAACCTGTGATTAAAAAGGAATGAAATGACACATACAATAACCTAGATGAACCTCCAGAGAATTATGCCAAGTGAAAAAAGCCAATCCCAAAAGGTTATCCATACTTTTATTCCATTATATAAAACTCTAAATGAAAAAACGACAAATTTGGAGAACACATTAGAAGTCAACCAAGGGGGCTGGGCATGGTGGTTCAAGCCTGTAATCTCAGCACTTTGGGAGGCCAGGCAGGCAGATCACTTGAGGTCAGGAGTTCAAGACCAGCCTGGCCAACACAGTGAAACCCCACCTCTACTGAAAAATAAAAATAAAAAAATGAAAAAAAAAATAGCCAGGTGTGGTGGTGCATACCTGTAATCCCAGGTATTCGGGAGGCTGAGGCAGGAGAATCGCGTAAACTTGGAAGACTGAGGTTGCAGTGAGTCAAGATCGCACCACTACACTCTAGCCTAGACGACAGAACAAGACTGTCTTCTCAAAAAGAAAAAAAAAGACAACCAAGGGTGTGAGGGCAAGAAGTAAATGACTGTGGCCATAAAGGGGAGAGATCCTTGTGATGATACAAATATTCTGTATCCTGACTGCATTGATGTCAATATTCTGGTTATGAAAAGTTGTACAAGATGTCACCATTGGGAGAAACTGGGTTTAAGGGTATATGAGGGATCTCTCCATATTATTTCTTTTTACAACTGCACGTGAATCAACAATTATTCCAAAGTATAATTAAAACAACAATACGAAAGTGTCATGGCATTCACGGTGGAATCACAGAAAAGGTCTGGGTGAGTTTCCACTAGAATCAGCCTTCCTGCTACTTTACTCAGTCTCCAGCCATCCTTCAAACCAGCAGAAACTTATATAGTATGACTCAAGTCTCAGAGCTAAGCACCAATTACCACTGGGCTCTGTGTGATTTCTGAAATCTGGGGATATGCATGAACTGTTTAATTACTTCCCATCATTTAGGAAAGGGCTGAGGGCTGGGACTCCTACAGACAAGGGTGTTGCTGAGGACAGCTACAGTGGCCCTTGCCTGGCATCAGGGGTTGTCATCCACCCGTGTCTTCTCCCAGTACTACCTGGCCAAGGAAGAAGATGTGCCAGACGTGTCTACCCAGAAAGTGGCAGATGCAGGCTGCCAGACGCCAGACTCCCAAAGCATTATCCCTCGAACAATGGCCCTGAGAGGTGTTCCATGGAAAGGGTTCCGGGTACAGGCAAGTTCAGGAAGGGGCCTCTCCTCCACCGCCTCTTGCAGACCCCCTCAGCAGGTCAGCAAAGGAAAGCAGCTTAGAATCGACGATAAGGACACCTTTCACTCAGCTTGCTTTGGCATTTGCTAAACTTACATGACCACAAAATCCTTTTGCTCATGAAATGACCATTAACATCCCACAGAACAAGTATTCCAGGGGGCTCACTACTCACTATCTGTGGGAACCAAGTCTCTCCCCCTCATTAGAGGTCAAAAGACATACAACGCAGAGCCCAGGGGGTCTGGTGCCAGCCTCCAAATGAAGCCAAACTGTGACAAGCCTGCACAGGAAGAACTGAAGAGGAGGGGGGAATGTATGCCCACGGTAGCAAAGTCTAAACTTCACATGGATGTGCATTTAGAGACAGGGAAGCAGTGCTCTCCCCTGCCAGGGGGACGTGAGGAGTGCAGTTTATCATTCTCTAGGTGAGTACCTCTCCTGCTCCTGAAATCTCCCTTCCTACCTCTGAAAGAAAATGAAAACATAATACAGCTATGATGAAATGATCTTAGGAAGACCTCCTCTGCTTGTCCTTGGAAACTCAAAGGGAACATCAAGCACTAAAGGCTCTGAAATGTCCTGCAGGAAAGAAAGGTGCTCACCTTCAACTCTGGGTTTTCTGAACTTTCTGACTACAGAGCACTCTTTATTCCCTGAATGCATCTGCTGGCACCCTCTAGAATCCAGGCTCTCCTTACTGTAATCTTTTACGCAGCCTGCTGCACCTCCCTCATTTTCCCTCCGTCTCTGCGGTGGGGAATAGGTAGCATCTCCCAGCATGGGCTGGACGCCTGCAGGGATCTGCAGTGACTCTCCACCTTCACTTCAGAGAAAGCCTTTCCCATACCACCTGCTGACCCCTCAAACAAGCGAGCAGAGACTGGGAGAGCCCTTCTCTGACACATCTGTGGCGGGGTAAGAGCAATCTCTCATCTAAGCAAACTGAGGCTTGGAAAGCTGCTGCTAGAACGTGGCAGAACCAGGACTCAAACCCCAATAATGAACCCTGGGGGCAAGCTCTGTCCACCTCTGGGCCAGGCGGCCTCTCACATGGCAGTTTCCACTAATACCTTTTCTCCCATGACACCCTGCCTGCCTCTTCAGTAAATCCAGGAAAGCAAGTCTTATCCCCTGGCTAGAGAGCCATGCCCTCCGGGACCCCCAGCAGGCCACTTCTATTCTTACGTGCCCCAACCTGCCTCTCCACCTTGAATAAATATCTAAAACAACCTAGTATCTGCCCCATACCCCACAATCACTTATCCTTGAGATGACCCTTCCACTTGGTCCCTCAGAGTCATTCATCCACACACGGATGGGATGCCTGCTAAAAGCAGCTGCTGCAAGGAAAAATGGATGCGGCTACTGTGCCATCGGCCCCTCACCCCAGCTCCCGAGGAGACAGAGAGATGTGATGGGTGCAGTGGCAGAGGGCAATGCAACGTCATCAGGGGAGGAGGTCAAGAGGGGGTGGCCATTCCAGATCAAGGTGGCAAAATGAACCAGGCACAGATCCAGAGACACACCCAGTATGGGCTTTCGTTATGCATAATTTAGAGGTGGGAGAACAGGAAGAAATGGAGTCAGGGCCAACTCTGAAAAAGCTGGGACTCTGTCCCATAGAGGATGGGACGCCACGAAGGGGCCCTTCATTCATGTCTTCGTCAAGTACTGATGACGGTACTTCACGGGTGGTTGGCGTGGAGTAGGGAGGAATGAGGGCTGCCTGAGAGTCACATCTGGATGCTTGGGAGCCGAGGCCTTGAGGACCCCCCGTAGAGATGAGTTGCATGGCCCAGATTTGGCACCGGACCCAAAGGGCCTGCTACGGTGCTACCCCCTGTCCCACTCCAAGCAGACGTCTCAACATAGAGCACAGCCGGCTCAGGTGGCCCTCTCCACAGAATTCACAAACATGTGAGCCTGCCAGGAACCTGGGGCCCCACAACTAGGGGGTCACCCACAACAGCAGTTCTCAACTAGGGATGTGAGTCTGTTCCAAAGAACATACAGCCCAGGCCTCTAGTAGGGAAGCAGCCATGTGCGTTTTCAACCCTGGTTGAATATGGCTGATACTGAACCAGCCCCTTTCTTTACAGATGAGGGAACAGAAACCACAAAGAGATGTGTTTTGTGGAAGATCCTATAATGGATCCATAATGTCAGAGTAGGGACCACATGCAAAGTGTCCTGACACTCATTTCTCTGAACACTACTGGTGCTAACAAGGGGGAAAAGGCCCTGTGCACTCCAGGAAGGGATGTTTCCTCCTAGTTCCCAAGAGGCAGAATGAGCCTTAGGTTATGTTCCCACAAGAGGACGGTGAGAGGGCTACCCCTGCAGCAGAGATACTATTGCAGACATTCTGGCACCCAGTTGGAGGTGAGCAAAAATGGGCCAATGCTCTCTATTGAAATGCCCACAAAGGGATGGCCCTATGAGAGGCCACCTGGTCCTCACCACTGTGCCAACAACTCACACCTTTTGGCTTTCTCTTCCTAGAGGTGACCCATGAGGCCACCAAGGCAGGAAATGCACATCTCTGCCACATCACCATTTCCTTTGATGACATATTGAATCTCTCAGGGGCTACAGCTCTTTTCCAGGGAATGGGGGAAAGTGAAGACAGGCACTGGGCTCTTACTTGGAACCACATAATTGCTATAGCATCACCAAATCAGGGTTCTCGTTAACACACACTAGAGGATAGGAAGACGGGGTAGGGGCCAGCCTAGCCCGTGAGGAAAAGGCAGGTGATGAAAGGGTTTATCACGGCTGTCGGCAAGGCCATGGGGAAGGGGAGCCCCTGGAAGGGCTATACCAAGGCCTCCCCAGGCCCAGCCCACGAAGCCCATGCTGGCTTTCTCAACATGCTAGCCCTCATTCCGATTATGAGGCAGAAAAACTTCACTATACATGCTGATAACCACTGTTTTCCCCCTTATAAAAGTACATTTGATTTGGAGAAAAGTCACATTCTATAAAGTCCAAGGGGAATTTTTTTTCTCATTTCCAAAGTTCTACTCTTTGCAACTTATCCAGGCATCCAATTCCAAACATAACCTTCACAAAATCCCATTATACAATTATCCAACTCAATTTTAGCACCAGAACTTTGCTATATTACCATAAAGCTTTTGGGTGAGGTCCTTCAGTTTCTATATCATCTATTTACATTTTTTTTTTAAAGAGCCAAGTCTTACTTTTCAACTTATTTTTATTTTTTTTTTTAAAAAAAGGTGTGTAAGGAGCTTAGAGTAAGTCAGTTTTGCCTCTTTTACTATAGAGGGAGTTTTTCCCACCATCATAATGGGACATTTCTGACAGATAGGCAGAATGCAAATGACAGATGGGTGGGCTGGCTATCAGCAGAAAGAATGACCCAGATAAGGGGCAAATCCACAGTTGAATTCTGTGATCTCCAAATAAGGTGGGCAGGTCTAATCAGACCAAACACCCTCACTCGTGCACCACCAAAGCAACTTCCTAACACGCTGTGGCTAACTGCACAGTATCTTCAACTTAAATCAATGGTGAAAGAGGTAACTAAAACCTCTACTAGGGATTCCCAGAGTCCTAAGTACTAAAATGAAGGCCAGACTCAATATTTATTTCCCCTTCATCTGGTGAGAAAGAAAGAGAAAAAAAGGAGTGGAGGGCAAGGAGGTGGGGGAGCCTGTGTATTTTAAATGATAGTTATGAGAGGGGAGGAGAAAAGAGGCGGAACAATGCCTTTCACTTGCAATTACCCAGCTGTGGGTTATTAAAGCTTTTGGCTGCACACTGAAACAACCTGGAGCACTTTTTAAAAAAACCACCACACCGCCTGGGTCCAATGCTCGCCCCTACTCTGCTCCCCAGCCCGCTAACTCGAGGTTTTGATTTAACCGCCCTGAGACGCAGACACGTAGATTTGTTTAAGCTCCCCAGGTCATTCTACTATGAGAGCCACTGCTTAAACATTTGCCTAGCACTTTGCTGCACCTACCCCAGGTAGAGAAACAGAAGATGAGAAGAGAGGAGAGAAAAGAAACTCTGCTGCTGTCCTCAATAGCTCCCGTAAGAGGAATGAACAGATACACACAGGGGTTTTCTGTAAGCTTCAACTGGTTTATAGGAGGGTGAGCCGTGATGGATATCTGCAAGTAAGATCCATTTTTACGGGGTGTACATAGACTCCTCTCCAATCTCCAGTACCAGGTGGCCTCCCGGGTTCAGTGTAGAGAGCAACAATGCCCCTCAGAGAACAGCAGCAAAAGCAGGCTTGCTTTTCCCACAGCCCCAAAGGTGCTCAGTACAAAGCTGTCAGAGATAGCAAGAGTGTCTAACACTCCATGCACGTTCAGTATATACCAGACACTATACTGAGGACACATGCTGTTTAGTTAATCCTAACCACCAACTTATCAGGAAGTATCATTTTATGAGTGAGAAAACTGAGGCCTGAGAGAACCTGCCCAGGTGACATAGCAAAGGTGATGCAGGCAGGACTCAAACCCAGATCCGACGGATATAGAGCCTTCTCTTCAGCGCTGTGCAAAACTGCCCCCTCTCTATAAAGCCACATGATGCCTGAATCAGCGTAATGTGAAGATATCCATTTGTACCTACCTTTGTCCTATCACTAAGTGGAGAAGGAGCCCTGCTATTTACAAACTAGTTTCACAGCAGCTGTCCCTGAGGAAAAAATGTCTCAGAGCCCCCAAAGAGACTCTACAATAGGACAGCTAGTTGAGCAGAAGCCAGTGGCCCCTGAGTACCTCGGGGGCTACACACTTCACAGCACACATTTCATCTCCTGGTTGATGAAGCTGGGAAGAAAAAAAACCACAAACTGGCACCTTTATTTCAGCTGTTTGGGTTTGAAAGGCATCCAGGAAGTGAGGAAACTGCAGAGGAATTCGCCTTGAAGTGATGTCTTCGGGGGCAGATAGCCACTATCTGAGAATCTACTGGCACAATCAAACAAGTCTGGGCTCTGCCGAGACCTGATGACAAGAATGTTTTTCCTCACTGTACCTTTCACAGATGGCCGGCATAATCAGCTCCGAACTGACATGACAGAGAGAGACAGGGAGAGACAGTGGGGGGGAAGGACCTCCTGTTACTTCGCATCAATGAAAGAAAATCATACCAAGAGCTCCCCAAAGCATGTTCACCTCGAGCCAAAAAGAGGCTTTTAAAGCAAGGGCATTACAGAGGCACGCGGCACCACTTTGGGAGATGAGTGCTGCATTTGCAGGGTAGCAGCATCTCACTCCACACTCCAGAGTAACATCCGAGCCTTTGGGCCACAATACCAAGGCTTCCCACACCTAGTACAGTTTGAAATGTTAGCCCTTAAAATGACAAGACCTTTCTAACCTCCCAGACCACATACTTCCAAGTGTACAGTGAGCATAAGCCCCAGAGATGGAGAGAAATAACAGGATCCAACTTTGATGCCTCCTAGCTCTGTGACCTCGAGCAAGTTACCTGCCCTCTCTGTGCCTTAGGTGCCTCATCGCCTCATCTGTAAATTGTGCTTAACAGATCCTGTGTCTCATAGGACTGCAGAGGTGACACAGTAAGACAGGTCCTGGGAGGTCCCATAGAGCAATGCCTACCAATATCAGTTTACCATACATGCTGACTGTCACTATTTTTTCTTCTCAAAAGGCTGAATACAAGACTGCTGATGTTTGACCATTACTGAACAAAACACAAACAGCAATTTCATAGGACTCAATATACTGAGTAACCTATTCTATATTTAAAAACTCTTGCCTTTAAACAAGCAGGGGGAATCCAATATTCCCTATGTATGGCCCAACAATGACAGGCCTTATGAAGGAAAGGCCCTGCATAAACACATATTTCTGCCACTTGGGCTACAAAAGCTGAAAATGGCTCCCAGGTGTGAGCAGACACAATAGGCCCTGCCTTCCCTGCAAGGTCAGCACACAGGTCAAAGTCAAGCCAGCCATTTTCGGATTAGGTGCATATGCACATGAGGCTTCCCAGTGGTAACTGGATTACAGAAGCCACCTGCAGGAAGTGAGGAGGGGGAGGAGGAGGAGGAGGAAATGGTCCCAGTTGGAATGAGACTGTTGATATGGGCTGGAGCCAACCCCTTTCACACGGGAGATTGTGCAATGACAGAGCAGCTCTGCTTCCCGGCTCCATTTCAAGCAGCCCTGGAGGGTTTTCAGCACTCACTGCTGGAAGGAGTGGCACTTTCCCTCCGAGACCATCCACTGATTCTCCAACATCGGGGAACAACCCGGGTCCCCACTGGATCTTGGGCTATATTTAAAGTTTACATGGTCATCAGGAAAAAGGAGAGAAAGAGGTGGGCGGGGTGGCAGAAAGGAAAAAAGCCCTACACTCAACAAAAGCTACTGAGTTTCCAAAAGAGGCAGTGATCTCTATAACCAAGCTCCTATTCCATGGGCTCTCCCCTTCCTCGGCTCCCCCAACCCCACAGCTGGTGTTCCCTTCACTTTCTCAGCAAATGACTTGCAGATGTACCTCTCATCTGGCTGGCTCACCACCCCCACTCTCAAAGAAAGGAGAAAAAAGGAAAGAAAAGAGAAGGAAAATGACAAGTCATGACTGTGTAATTTGGCAGGCTGGCTGCGGAGGCCACAGCGGCTCTTTTCCCAGCGAAAGGCTCGCTTAGACTGGGGGCAAGTGGCAGTCTGCACTACTGAATCCCTGGCAAGTTTCCGGGACAGAGCGCTGCTTTCTTTGTAAATTGGGTGTTTAATTTTCTATTTTGAGGCTCCTTGGTGGTATCCAGCATCTGATGAGGCTGCAGTTCTAAGAACCACGGGCCCTGCTCTTCCTTCCAACAGCAGCCTGCTGGCTCTTCATAAAAGCCTGCCTGTTGAAAAAGAAAAAAGGCGGGGAAGGAAGGGTGTGTGTTGGGGTGGGGAGTGAGTGAGGGGTGTATGTGTACACATATTGGCCTAAAAATGCAATTAGCCATGTCCTTTTCGTATTCCTCTGAATGCTCCTCCAAGCACCCAAAGTGTTGGCTGAACATTTAGGATGTTCCATTTAATGCCTGTAACTTACACCTCCATGTAGGGGAAGAGAAAGGAGGTTTGCAGAACCGGGAGCCTCAGCTAAAATGTCACTTCATCTGGGAACCTTCTTTGTCATATGCCCCATCAGTGACGGGCAGTGAGATGCCCCTTAGACATTCCCCAGCCCCTGTATGACAACGGTCTGTCCACCCATCTTCCTCTGCAGCTAGACTGCCAGTTCCTTGAGGGCAGTAAATCCAGGCCCATAGGACCTGACCTGTTTGCTCATGCCAGGCCTCATGTGGGGCATGTGCTGGCCAACTTCACAGCAGCCGTACAGACGAGCCCACGGTTTCCACCATGAACCAGCTGAGGCTTCCTCCACTTTTTCATCTATTTTGCCCACTGTTGACCTGGACCATAGTCCCCAGGCTGGGAAAATGGGAGGAGAGTAATCTGGTCATAAACAATGCAGTGCTACAAAGGGGCAACGGGGCAGGTGTGGACCCCACTAGGGTGGGGGAAAAAATGCCCACCTTTCAGACACGCCTGTTAACTTCCATCTGGAAAAAGAGGTTCCATTCAAGTCTTAGCTGAGGATAAAGACTGATCAGATACGAGTAACTGATAATCAAAAGAAAGGTTAAGTGTGCTAAAACTGACTCCAGCTGGGGGAGAGGGGATGCTCAGCTGTAAGGGGAGCTGCCAGCACCCACCGGCTGAGAGAATAACAGGGCTCCTGCCACGCTGGGCTGCTCACGAAGCGCTCTCCATCTCTGCAGTAGCCAGTGAAGGTCTGCTGGGGAGACTTCAGTGGTCACCAACAAACAGCAAATTAAGCATAAGCAAATGTGTAACAGCCATGGGCCTCAAACTCTGAGCCACCCAGGTCTGTTCTGTCCGTGGTACTGGAGCTCACTCTGCCCACTGCCCCAGAGCCTTTCTCAGAAGCCATTACCAGGGCCATAGAGACCCACTGTCCCAAACAAATGCCTGCCACCACACTGGTGACATTAGGAGTGGATCTACATAATTTACTGTCCCCCAAGGCCTAAACAGCATGGTCAGAACTGACACATGAGCCTTGGGGCTCCCCCCAGCCCCACATGAGCCCCAGCAGAGGTTCTCAAAGCCAGGTTCCCAGGCCAGCAGCAGCGGCAGCATCACCTGGGAACTGATTAGCAAAGCAAATTCTCTTGTCCCATCTCAGACCCGTTGAGCCAAGCCAGAAACGAGGCTGAGACCCAGTTACCTGTGTCTCAGCAAGCCCTACAGGTGGTCTACCAGTGAGGGGAAGCTGCCATCTCCCAAGGGAATCGGCAGGAGGTTTTTATCCAGAAGAAACAATCAGTTCACATCAACAAAAATCTGGGCAAACAGGGCAGGAAGTGAATACATCTTTGAAAACTCAGAAGAGGAACAGAACTTTAGATAATTTTATTATATGTGTATGTGTGTGTGTGTGTGTGTGTGTGTGTGTGTGTGTGTGTGTGTGTATTTCTCCCTGTTGTGCTGTTTTTTTGACTAGGGCTGTATCTTCCCTTCCCCCTTTAGCATCTGGGAACCAAAACAGCTTCGGACTACTCAAGGAACAAAAGGCATTCACTTAAACTCAACCTGGGCCTTTTAAAACACAGCTTTGCTCACAGTTGCTTCCTAAAGTAGCTGCAGTCATTCACTCTGAACTCCACACTCTTAATGAGCATTCATTTTATTGCCAGAGCAATAAAATGCCAATAGCCCAGGTAAGGTTTACTTTTACACTGACACCCAAATGGACTGGCCAACCTTCAACAGTAAGGCTAAATCAGGTTGCTATGTGGGGGAAGCCTATCCAAAGTAGCATGGGGACATATACTTGTTTTCATATTTTCTAACACCCTTGATTAGGTCCACTCTTAATCTGGTGACTGGTGGAGGGGCCAGCAGATAATTCCTCTAAAGGAAGAATGGGGTAACCCCTGGTCATGGGGAGCATCACCTCGACTGTACACACACCTATGGTGCCCACAGGTCCAGCTACGGATAAATGCACAAAGAGCTCCACCATCTGAGATTACTCAACTTTTAAAGACAAATTCTTATTTCATCCCTCCAAAGATAAACATCACATGCAAAAACGTTTCACATCGATTCTTTATTATGCCAGTGAAGGATGCCTTTCTTCAGGAGATGCAATATGGAGAAAGTTTTAAGGGCAGGCAGTGAAGAGAAGGGCAAGACGTCTCAACCCAGCTCCTTAGATGGAGAATATGTCCCTCCCATCCCCACACACACATGCAGTGGGAATGCCAGCTGCTGCCTGTTCCTCAGTATAATCTCACCTGTGCTTCAAGCCTGATTATTAATAACCTTAACTCAGGTCATGAGACTGAGACTAACTTTGCGACATTGCATTCCAGGTCACTTCCAGCTTGGGCCCTCTGAGGGACTCTCATTATTCCCCCCAGCCCTGAGCTGCAGCAGATCACAGCTGCCTCTCTCTAAGGCTCACTCTTTAATTATGCTTTAATGCGAATTGATCTTTGCATTAACGAGCCTGTAAAGAAGATTGATTTCGCCCCTCTTCTTTTCCAGAGGGTTTGCTAGGTACCCTGAGAGTTAAGTATGCCTATTGATTTTACTTCACCAACAGATCCAGCCAAGAAGAGGGCTCAGGCCTTCGCTGCCTCAGATCCCTCCAACCCCAACCAGGGCTTCGTCTACTCTTCACTCGCTCCCAGGGAAGAGAGGAGGTGACCACCTCCCCTTGGTCACAGGTAGGACACCGCGTTTCTTTCCTTCCAAGTTTTATTCTCCAGAAATTACAATAGAGGGATGTTAAGTATCCTATCCTATCCTCCCTTCTGGCCTTTTTTTTTTTTTTTTTTTTTTTTGAGACACTCTAGCCTTGTCTCCCCGGCTAGAGTGCAACGGCGTGATCTCAGCTCACTGCAACCTCCACCTCCCAGGTTCAAGTGATTCTCCTGCCACAGCCTCCCGAGTAGCTGGAATTACAGGCGCCTGCCACCACACCCGGCTAATTTTTGTATTTTTAGTAGAAATGGGGTTTCGTCATGTTGGCCAGGCTGGTCTCGAACTCCTGACCTCAGGTGATCCACCTGCCTCAGCCTCCCAAAGTGTTGGGATTACAGGCGTGAGCCACCATGCCCGGCCTTCCTATCCCTTTCATTTAATCACTTTTTCTTCAGCTAAGAGGTCACAGCAAAATATAAA
Organism: Rhinopithecus bieti; assembly: GCF_001698545.2. Classification (NCBI taxonomy): domain Eukaryota; kingdom Metazoa; phylum Chordata; class Mammalia; order Primates; family Cercopithecidae; genus Rhinopithecus; species Rhinopithecus bieti. The sequence continues at coordinate 438,286 of NW_016804543.1, read as the reverse complement.
GCCACCTCAGATATTTTTATTAAGTTATTTATATACTAAGTCTTGCAGGTTCATTTGTTAACAGGAGAGAAAAACGCTTTCCTCAAAAAGTTTTCAAATAAGTGGTTACCAGTGACTAGGGTGAGGGATATGGGAAGTGACTGTTGAAGGAGTATGGGTTTTTCTTGGCGGGGGGTGGGGGGTGACGAAAATGTTCTAGCATTCTGTAGTGGTGATGGTTGTACAACACTGAGAATGTACTACAAGTGGCTTTTAAATGGTGAGTTAATGGTAAGTTTATCTTTTTAAATTTTCTGAATGTTTTTTGAGTACATAGTAGGTATATATATTTATAGGATACATGACATGTCTTGATACAGGCATGCAGTGCATAATAATCACATCATGGAGAACGGGGCATCCACGCCCTCAAGCATTTATCCTTTGTATTACAAACAATCTAATTACACTCTTAATCATTTTTAAATGTACAATTAAGTTACTGGCTATAGCCACCCTGTTGTGCTATCAAATAGGTCTTCATTCTTTTTTTTTTTTTTTTTTTTTTGAGGCAGAGTGGCCCAGGCTGGAGTGCAGTGGTGTGATCTCGGCTCACTGCAAGCTCCGCCTCCCGGTTTCACACCATTCTCCTGCCTCAGTCTCCTGAGTAGCTGGGACTATAGGTGCCCGCCACCACGCCCGGCTAATTTTTTGTATTTTTAGTAGAGACAGGGTTTCACCGTGTTAGCCAGGATGGTCTCGATCTCCTAACCTTGTGATCTGCCCGCCTTGGCCTCCCAAAGCGCTGGGATTACAGGCGTGAGCTACCGCGCCTAGCCATTCTTTCTATTTTTTTGTACCGATTGACCAACCCCACACCGCCTCCTCATGCCCCTGGTACATTTATCTTATTAAAAAAAACAGTTTTCAAAAACATTTTTTCAAGATTAGAAGTAAAAGGTTTACTTTACAATGTGTTTTCAAATGCAACATAAACCTAATGAATTTTAATAGCAATATTACAAAGTCACAATTAATTGCGTGCCCCTAAATTTTGCCTAGGTCTTCCTGCTGGTCGAGGACACAGGCTGGGGGAGAGCAAATGACAAGGCACCATAAAGGAATGAGGTCTAGAACAAACCAGCTGGAGAAGTTGTTAGGTGGACAAGGCCAACCCTATGGGTAATATGCTACAGTCCATGCACAGGAGACAGAAGCTAAGGCCGACTATACCACATGCATTTTTACTCCCAGGACTGAAAAATTCAATGATTTCCACTGTCACCAATCTTCTCAACGGTACAAGTACAGCAACACCACAGGAAAAGGAGGGATTTTTCCTTAACAGAAATGTCATTTATGCATCAGACAAAATTACTGTTGCTGTGGGAATTGTAACATGAGTTTCCTGGATTTCAAACTAAAAAAAAAAAAAGTCAAACATAAAATCTACTGCCCCATTTAACAAAAGTCTGTTTCTTTTCTCAGCACTATTTTATGAAATTAGCTCCCTCACCGGAACCCAGTCTTATTAAGAGCTTTCCTTGCGTTCTATGCTTTCTGTTTATTAAGGACAAATGGCTCCGGCATTATCCTCAGAACAAGATGCAAATAAATCTGTTCCTTGACAAATATGTTAATTGAATTAGATTCCTTTAATCAGAAGGTATTAACCAATTGAAATTTTGCTGTATGACTCCAGTTCCCAAAACTATGGAAGTCTCTTTTGAAGCCCTGATAGAAAAAGCCAGGTGCAGAGCACTGCCTCTTCCCACGAGGCTCTCCCAACGGTGCCACCCAGCTCAGGAGGGCTCTAGTGTCTGGGAAGTCGGCTCACTCCTGCATAAGCAGAATGAAACTCAGAGAGAAAGGGCCAACTTTCAGAGGCAAAAGTCCATAATTGTAGGTGTCCGAGCTGAAAATTAACAAACCTACTACTTCTGTGAAAAGATAGAAAGCAACAACAGTGGTTATTGGTCAGAGGGTAACTATGTCTTTTGTGACGTTATTGCCCCCACTCTCACCTTTCGGGTCACAAAGAGAATACACAAGCTTCGACGGTACTTCTACCATCTGCTTCAACTTCCTCATTCAACGAATGAGAAAAAAAGCAATGTATGTATCCCATGTCACAACTACATTAGAGACGGCAGGACCCACACCTGGCCCCGACTTTTCTGTGATGCATCTACCTATAAACTTGTCCCAAGAAAGTTGTCTGGGCTCCTATCACTCACATGGCCTCAGCAGACATTTGCTCTATTCTCTCTGCACATTTTGATTATTTTTTTCTGATCCTCTGTCTGCCCACAAAAATGGAATAAGAATTTGAGGATTAAGGACTATCAGCATCTAACTATTAACTACCACATTTTCAAACGATGTGCTGAGGCTTCCGCTTCTCCTTGGGACAGCCTCTGGGCCACAACTGCAGGGGCACAAAAAGTGCCTACCAAATATTTACAGAACACGTGACACCCTTCAGTTCACTAGTTCTGAAAAGTAACAGACACATCAGCAAAACCTGCTGTTCAAAGCCTGGATGACTGGAATCATCATGTGGATGGGGCTGCTAAGTCTTCTGCCTTCACTGGTTAGGATGAGGAAGGTGGTTCTTTGGGCTATAAAATGATGCTCATCCACTGCCTGCTCTGTTGTTTTCTCCCTTGTCCTGTGCACGGTCCACGTGGGAAATACAGAAAAGGCATGAAGGATTATCAATAATCCAGCCGCCCAGATGTCACACTGCTAACCTAACTTGCCAGCACTGAATCCAGGCATCCAATCTACGAACAGGGAACACAGGCATCTCAGAGAAAACCAAGATAAAGCCCCTTCAGTTTCTGTCATTTCAGAGAAATCACTGACCAAATCAGGTGGTGCCCAACTTCAGGCCAAAGAGCTGGCTGCCAGTGCTAACCTGCATTTTCCAAACGGAATCCAAACAGGGAGTAAGTCTTTTTTTTTTCTCTCTCTTGCTTTACATATTTCAATGCTGTCTAATGGAATAGCAGGAACAAGGCCAAACTGCCCCACTTCTCTTGGCACTTGGGCCAAGGAACAGAAATGTATTTTTAGTCAGCAGAGCAAGGTGCAATTCGAACTGCCACAGGCCCATGGGGTGAGCTGGGGGCCCTGCCTGCCTCTGGCACAGCGTGGTTCAGAGTCACCTGCCATGCTCCTGTCCCGAGTGCATGGGGTTATATAAAGGAGTGATGCAAAGGCATTTGTATCCAGTTCCAATTCTCACTTTTGCAACTTAGAAGACCTCCAGGGAGGCTCAGTTTCTTCTCTGATAACACAGAGATATTCTCTGTGGCCCTAGCTTCCTCACCATGTGAGGAATAAGAGCAGTTACATCAGCATTTCTCAAACTTGAACTCGTGGACAAACGGCCAGGGCCCTTGTTAAATGGAGCTTCTGATCCAGTAGTGTTGGCATTAAGCCTGAGGTTCTGCATTTCTAACAAGCTCGAAGCTAACTCAATACTGATGGTCCATGACCTGTGTTTTAAGCGGCAAGGAGCTCCTAGCATCTTCAAGTGCTTTGCTTTATTGACACACAACAGGTTATCACATCCCTATTAGCCTCACATAAGACGAACTCATTGATTAAGCCAAAAATTAAACACCTTCCAGATGCTGGGCCCACAGACCAAGTGGGTACAAAATAAAGTCAGACCTTTACCCATCAAGGGAACAAAGGGCCACAAACCTTCCTTCCAGCACTTTACAGGAACAAGGACTGACTCTTAAATCCTGTGGCCTTAAAGGTGAGATCCTGCCATGATTCAAGGAGCTAGCTACCAGCCAACAACAGTATCCACCATTTGTCAAACATTCCCACACAATGCTGGAAGCTTCACATACATTCCACTCCCCCAGGTCTCACTTTCCTCATGTATAAAATGGGTCAAAAACCATTATGTAAATGAGGGAAACGAGGTTGAGAGAGACCAGGTCATCTGTCCAGGGCACACAGTGAATTGCAATTCTAACCCCCCACATTCTCCTGCAATCCCACAATGCCATGAAAAGGGTTAAGCCCAAGACCATGTTTCACAGGGACACAGCACCTCCTGAACACAGGGCGTGCTGCCAGCCAAAGATCTAAGATCTGTAAGCTATGCCAGCACTCTTATTAATAGCACCTTCCTGCAAAGTTTCTCTGCTCGGCCTGCCGAGCCTCAGTATTGAGATAAGATTCATACAGGTGAGCAAACGAATTATAAAACCAGCAAAATCAGAATAAAATTAAACTATGCAAGCCTGGAGTGGAAACAGGAAATTCAGTGTGAAGAGGGAGGTGCTCTGCTGGGGAAGCTGCCAATAAAATCTGGCAGAGAAAATTGTTGGACTCATGGCTGGTTTATCTGGAAAGTCTTCTGGGTGAGTTTAAAACAAGCAAGCTCCTCCACCTGACTGCTGAAGAAACAGGGCTAGGACTGGTGCTCAGTTCTCTAGCAAAAGTCTGTAACAGCACAAATGATAGTACTCCCAATGAGTGCCTTCCTGTCTTTTTAGCTAAGGCCCTTCATTTGCTTTTGCATTTCCAGTGTGCTGTGTATAAAAAATAGACTGCATCTTATCCTTGACCATGACAACATACTTTTACATTGATCCCAGAGGCCTGGGGGTACTTTCTTTTTGTTAAAGCCATAAAGTAAACTGAGTCCCATTACCAAATTCACTGGCACAAAAACGAGCTTGCTGTCTTATAACTGACACAGCTTCCTTTAACTCCAGTTTTATTCGAAGTTGCAGCTTAACCACAGAAGCAAGAAATCTAGTTCCATACACCTCTGGGCATTAAAAAAAAAAAAAAAAAAGACCTACTTTCTTGCAAATTTAAGATGAGGTAAAACTTCCAGCTTTTAATTCTGCAAACCCCAAAAGCAGCAAGCAAAGCATTTGTCGTAATCATAGGGCCACATGAAGAAAGGTCTTTCTTCACCAGCGAGCACATGAACTCAAGTTATCCTGCCACAAGGTATCAGCAAGGCAACAAACACCATGGCCCCCACCACACAACCCAGAGTCCCCCAAACGGCACCACTTACAGAAAGAGAGAGATGACATGTGATGAAGCAGCAGTGCCCAGGGATGGTATGGCTGTCAACTCATTATTATTGAGGTACCTGTAACAACAACAAGAAATTAATCATGTAAAGCATTTAAATTTGTCTGAAATCATATGCATACGAGAGAAATAAACGAACGTTGCTGAGTCTGCCACAGTAAACCTATATTCTAAATTTGGAGAAAAGAGAAAGAATTTAGCAGTGGGTTTTCAAAGGGAAAGAAGTCACATGAGGTCACAAAAACTAGCTATTGATCACACCCATGGCTAGAAATAAACACTAAAGGGAAGCGTCTCCTATCTCCCATCAGCTTCCCACAGAACTCAGAAATCAAGACAAGGAACAATGAGAACAAGCCAAGAGGCAGGTTCGGGACAAAAGTGCCCCTAAGACCATCGGTGAGAACACTCCCCGTGGGCCAAAATTTGCCCTTGCAAAGGGCAACAAGTGTGGAACAAGAGCCAGAGACTCACACCCTGGCTCACATGGAGTTCTGAGGGGCTTGGGACACGTGAGGCCAATTACTTCAGTGCCTCATCTGTGAAATAACAGGGGAACTGGACTCAGGGACTCTCTTCCATTTGAGGTTCCAGTTGGACTCTGATGAGCCTCTGGATGCATCCCCCAGAAAAATGAACATATATGCACACACTTTTGTGCATAAACACTTTGAAAATTCTCCCCAGACGAGATTTGCTCTCCAAGCTCCCTTCCTGCTCAAATAGTCCAAATCTGTATTTCCATAGTTAATATCTCTTAACGGAAGGGGAAACCCACGAACTAAAGCTCAGCTCGCCGAGTCTGCCCCCAGAGGCTGTGCAATCTGGCCTCCTTACATGGACATGTATTTCCAAATCTGGGAAGAGAATCCAAAATCAGACTTGCAAAGTGAGCCCAACAATCCTGAAGAAAACCAAAGCACAGTGTTCAGGCTTTCTGCCAGGTGATGGGCTAGAAATAAATTATTTGCGATGCAAAGTGAAGGGGATAAAACTTGGTTCTCTTATTCTCAGTTTTTTAAGGGAGGTACGTCTAACACAGAGCATCTTGTTTCTGTTTGAAGACAAGGCAACTGAAATGACAGCTGTACTCATACAAGTATACAGCTAGCATGTGCTTGAAGAGAATAATCTGGTTGTCTGCCATCTTTTATAGAAATGAATAGAAGGAAAAAAAAAAAAGGAAAGGCCTTGAATTATCCCATTTGCTTTCTTCAGTGCCAAAGCCAGTTAGGGATGAAGCTTGGCAATTACTGGGCTGTGGGACACAGAATGCCTGTTTCAATAGCTTCATGGCTGAAGCATCTGGCAGAAAGAAGGCAGATCCGTATCATGTGGCAAATCCTTTCTCCACTTAAAGGGCCCTTGTTTGTGTGCTGAAATAGACAATTAATTACTTTAACAGTCTCTTATCTGACTGCCCCCTAAATCAGATTGTTTCTGCTTCACCTTTTATCTCTTCCAACCCTGCTGTGATCCATTTCCCATCCACATGCAGGGACACTGAAAACTCCCCATTAGTCTTAATCTCAGCTAATAAATTGTCATAGTACCCATCAACGCACCTATTATTACAAGAGACCCCCAGGTTTTATCAGAGCAAGAAAAAGTAAGGTCGGGGACCTACTGCCAATCAGGCAGCTTGCCTAAGAACTTTCGTTGCTTGCAATTTATTCTGAAACACAGAGAATGGTGGTAACAAAAACAAACGCAGATAAATTAATGAAGGCTGACTATGTGCCAGGCACAGCTCTAAGAGCTTTTCAGTATATTCATGCATCTTTACAGCCCTCGGAAACAGGTCTCAGGAACATTTCCACTGCACCAATGAGGAAACTGAAACACAGATGTTAAGTAGTTTGACCAAGGTCGCCAGCAATAAGTGGTAGTGGCCCAGGGTGCGTAGCCACAAAGTCTAGGTTCTTCCTCATTACCTTCTAGTTCTTTATTTCAGCAAAAACTCGACATGCCTCGTGCACTTTCACCATCACAACAACTTTGAGTCAGGTACCAGGGTAACTACTACCGTTCTCTACATTACAGGTAAGTTCTCTAGGCCAGTTTAAGTGTTCACTAGTCTAGGATCACACAACTAGAGAGGACCCGGCCAAGAGCTGAAAAAAGTATGACTACAAACCAGAGAGGAGAGCAACGTGCTCAAAGGCCAGCTGGAAAGCTCGTAATCCCTTAGGTAACAGCACAGTTGTTTTTCAGCCAGCTTAGGATCTCGCTTGATTTTAAACCTGAAACAAAGCGTATGAACTTCTCTGCAGGGGGCTACGCCTGATGAGCTTGGTCTCAGGCCAGGCCTACCGTATCTGTGACAAACTGCTCCACCCAATTTCACAGAAATAAATGAACAAGGGAAGGGGGCATCATGATATTTCGAAACGTGACAGAGCTGCTGGAAATGGAGCATAGAGGGGCGGTGGACCAGTGCTGGAGCTCAACTGGGCCTTGTATGTCTAGATGAGCAGCCCCGAGTCAACAGGATTAGTCAGAAACAGCGGGCTCTGGTGGCATCAGGGCTGCCTGACTTACAGGGAGGACACTCGCAGCCCCCAGGAGAGGCCCTGCCCAGTAAGCTTACTTCCAGATCATTTCTACTGAAAAAAAGAACCGCTATTCAGAATAAGTCTGTTAGCTCCACCACTGCTGGCCCCCTTTTTGTTCACTCTGTCCCCTGTTGAAACAATACTCTCCTCAGAAGGCAGCAAAGGCCCAGCTCACTCTGAGATGCAGTGAACTTCTTGCCAGACTGAAATAGAGACTGGTCAAAAATAGCACAGCTACAGCTTTGAGGGGAAAGGCACTCAGGAAGTTTAGCAGAGTCTCCATGAATAAGGAAATTTTAGGAATTAAAGATTGTGCCTGAGGAAATTTTTTAAATACCTAGGGTTGTACAGTCTTCTACCTCTCACCCCTTAGCCGCCATCCCTCCCCAATTTACTTCCCCCGCTGACTCCCATCTCCCCACAAAATTTACTTCCATCCAAGGCCCTAAAAATCTCTCTGAAACATCTGGCCTCTATTGCTAAACCTTTTCCTGATGATTCAGGATGAGGAAGTGCCTCAGATGCACACGGGTTTTGGAAGCAGGGCCACTTAATAACCGTATTCTGCTTTAGTTACTGGAGAATAATGTATACTAACTAATTGATTTGGTGAGACTTTATGATACACGGTTTCTACACAAGATAGCCAGATAAAATTATTTTAGCATAAGATATAATTACTTTAACAAAATAAACAATAATAAAGGTGAATATCTACTATGTGCCAGATTCTGTCCTAAGTTTTCTATGTGCAATATCTCACTGAACAATACGCCAACACTTGAGGAAAGTACTAAATTATCACCTCTCTTTAAGAAAGGAAACTGAGGCAGTCACAGAGCAGGGATTATTAGGATGGGATTATACAGCTCAGATATTTAAATCAGACAGATCTTGGTTCACTCAACTCCAGTTGTACCCTTTATCAATCCAATACTAAACATGTCACTCAGTCTGGCTTTCCCTTACTTCCCTCTTCTGAAGAATGTAAATAATATAAGTACCAGCTTTGTAGGGTTTTGGGAGGATCCAGCTGAAATCATTAAACCTAAGATCTTAGGATACAGCCAGATACACAGAATATGCTTAAGAGGTGGCAGTAGGGCCAGGCATGGTGGCTCACAACCGTATCCCAGCCCTTTGGGAGGCCAAGGCGGGAGGATCGTTTAAGCCCAGTAGTTCAAGACTAGCCTGGACAACATGACAAAACCCATCTCTACAAAAAATTAGCCAGGAGTGGTGGTGCACGCCTGTAGTCCCAGCTACTCAGAAGGCTGAGGTGGGAGGATCACTTGAGCCTGGGAATTTGAGGCTGCAGTCAGCTATGACCATACCACTGTACTCCAGCCTGGGCAACAGAGTGAGATCCTGTCTCCAAAACAACAACAAAAAAGTGATAGTAATTCACAGCCAAAAAGCAGTACCCCAAAATGACAACCCTCATTATTTCAACCTCTTCCTAAACATACTACCATCCCCCACACCCCTGCTCACACACACCCACTGTGGGGAGCAACAGCCTGACAGAAAGGGATGAGCCACAAATACCCAATGGCAGGGCCCACTTGAGGCTTCCTTACCAGGTCAGTGGCCCTGGCAAGCACACAGCAGCACCCACAGCAGGCACTCGTGGGCCAGCCAGCAGTAATGTGATCTGAGGGCAGTTTCTACAGAGGACTATATAAATAGCCCCTCTTATTAATAGAGGAGCCTGCTGGCCAGGACCCCAGCTGGAGGCACTCCCTGGTGGGCTTTCCTCAGGGCTGTGGGCAGTGAAGACCGTGTGGCTTGGACACAGCTGCACAAGTGTCCTCATGTCCTCCAGGGGCCTCGCCTTCTCTCTCCAGCCGGCCCACAATGTCATGTGGTTCTGAGGCCTCCAGAATAAAACCACTGCTAAACCACCGCCTGCTGTTTTGCCCGCCTGTGGCTCCATTCTCACTGAGGGCTACAGACTGAAGGCTCTGTAAGGTCTGGGAGAGTTGACAGCACCGGGGCAACACTGGAGACTGGTTAATTTTGAAGCAATAGCATGTCAGCTATGATTTTTTTTCTTTTTTGCAATATCCTTCCCCACCTCCTGACGCCTCACACCTAACAGCCACTTTCTGTCTCCACGACTTTTTAGAATTCCCTTAGGGAAAGGCCTGGGTCTTTATCAGTGAGAAGTTCTACTGTTCTAGGCACCAGGGAATTCATCTCATCCATCTCACAGAACAGGGAGTGACACCAGGGATAGGAAGCACAATGGTAAGACATTCAACCTATCAGCCTGCAAAGATTCATTTATAAACAATGCACCCAATTTGGAGGGCTGGGCAGTTCCAAAAGTAGCAGGAGGGAAGACGGATAATATTTAGTGAGCCTGTCCCAGGTGCAAGGCCCTGTGCATCATCTTAATAACTATAATAACACCAACAATGTGTTATGATGTCAATGTTACAGAAGAAAGCAAGCAAATGCTGAGGCACTAAGTAAACTGTCTAGCATCTCAGGACCCTAGTAAGGGGCAGAACCAGAAATCAAACGTAAGTCTGCTTGCTACCAAAATGAGAGTTTTTCCCACCACATCATATTGAATCCCTAAGATATGACCTCTGTCTTAACATCCCCCATACCTGGAAGGTACTGTTGCCATAGAGCGTGTGGACCAGGATTATACTGGAGAACATAGGTCAAATTCTACCACTCACTAGCCATGCAGTTTCAGCCAAATCCCATGCCTCAGTAGCTCTTCAGCTTCAGTTGACTGTGAGGGTTAAGATGAAGGATGTAGGAAATTAGGGTAGTGTAGCCTCAAGGTTAGCACAGGTTTTGAATTCAACTCTCAAGCTTTACCAACCACGTGACACTGTGCAAGTTTCTTTAACTTTTCTAAGTATCTGTTTTTCCTCTTCTGCAAAGCAGAGAAACTCCTTTTATTTTTCTTACATTTTTTTCAGAGACAGGGTCTTGCTCTGTTGGGTGGAATGCAAGGCGCGAACACGGCATGCTGAAGTCTCAATCTCCCGGGCTTGAACAATCTTCAGGCTGTAACCTCCCAAGAACCTGGGACTACAGGCGTGGGCCACTATGTCCAGCTAATTTTCTATAGAGACAGGGCGCCACTTTGTTGCTCAGGCTGGTCTCAAATTCCTGGGCTCAAGTGATCCTTCTGCACCCAGATGAAAAAATGCTTACAAAGAAAATGTTTTAAGGGGCTGGGTGTGGGGCCTCACACCTGTAATCCCAGCACATTGGGAGGCGAAGGCGGGCAGATCACATGAGGCCAGAGTTCGAGACCAGCCTGGCCAACATGGCGAAATCCTTGGCGAAATCCCATCTCTACTAAAAATACAAAAATTAGCTGGGCATAATGGTACACATCTGTAATCCCAGTTACTTGGGAGGCTGAGGCATGAGAATCACTTGAACCCAGGAGGTGGAGGTTGCAGTGAGCTGAGATCACGCCACTGCACTCCAGCCTGGGTGACAGAGCAACACTCCATCTCAAAAAAAAAAAAAGAAAGAAAATGTTTTGTATCAGGCAAGGTGTGGTGGCTCATGCCTGTAATCCTAGCATTTTGGGAGGCCGAGGCGGGCAGATCACCTAAGGTCAGGAGCTCAAGACCAGCCTGGCCAACATGGTGAAATCCCATCTCTACTTAAAATATAAAAAGTAACTGGGCACGGCTGCAGGCACCTGTAATCCCAGTTACTTGGGAGGCTGAGGCAGGAGAATCACTTGAACCGAGGAGGCAGAGGTTGCAGTGACCCAAGATTGCACCACTGCACTCCAGCCTGGGAGACAAAAGCCAAACTCCATCTCAAAAAAAGAAAAAAGAAAATGTTTTATATCACAGTTGGTGTTAGGGTTAAGTGATGTCATATTCCCCAAAGGTTTATTAGCACACTGCTACAATTACTGTGACTGTTCCTAAGTGAGAAATATTTTTTTTTTTTTTTTTTTGAGACGGAGTCTCGCTCTGTCGCCCAGGCTGGAGTGCAGTGGCCGGATCTCAGCTCACTGCAAGCTCCGCCTCCCGGGTTTACGCCATTCTCCTGCCTCAGCCTCCCAAGTAGCTGGGACTACAGGCACCCGCCAACTCGCCCGGCTAGTTTTTTGTATTTTTTAGTAGAGACGGGGTTTCGCCGTGTTAGCCAGGATGGTCTCGATCTCCTGACCTCGCGATCCACCCGTCTCGGCCTCCCAAAGTGCTGGGATTACAGGCTTGAGCCACCGCGCCCGGCC
>NW_016804543.1:383896-426036 GCF_001698545.2 Rhinopithecus bieti | reverse complement strand
AGTGAGAAATATTTTTAAGACTCATAACCAGTATCTCCAAGGAAGGACAGGTGGGAGTGCTCAGTTCTAGAGCTGGGTGAGTTCTCAGTTCTAGAACTCTAAGGAGTGCTGAGTACAGGCTGCAGGTCACGGGAGCCAAACTGAATGAAAGTTGAAAGCCTGTCTAGGCAAGGAACAAGAGGAACAGGGAGTTAGAACAACACTGAAAAAGCTCACCAGAGCATGTCCCATGCCTGCCCCTGATAGACAGGGGTCAATGAGGGTTGAAACCATAAAAGGACCTAGCCTCTGGCCACATCCCCCTACCCTCTTGCATGCTAGGCACAGTGGCCCTCAGCCTGCTCCCTTCTTGAGGCTTTGTACTTGGAGTGCTCCCTGTCCTCATCATTCACACCTGCTCAGTCATTACCTTCCTGATCATACTGTTTCTGTTATCATGCCTCCAAAATTCTTCATACAAAAAATACTCCCACATTACTCTGTTCTATTTCCCCCATACCACTTATCTCCAGTAAGTCTTACGGGTTTCCTTATTCAGTCCATGGCTTCCCTCCACTTAATGTAAACTCAGTGAGAGGAGAGGTTTGTCTGCAGGGTTGGAATTGGGTAGGGAGGGGCACAAAATTTAAGAGACAGCCAAAAACTCAATCACCAGGACAAATACTATATTAATGTAATATTTTTAAATATGAAGATGAATGCAAAACAAAATTCATGATGAACAAAATATGAAAAGTTTAAATCAAGACAAAATCAGCAACAGCACCGTGTGAAGCCATCCTGGAACCGGAGGCAAAAGGATAGGAATTAGTAAATACTAATCTTATCTTGATCTAAGCTTTATATATTTTACTCATTTTTCTTTTTACATTCATTTTGACTTTCAAAATACTCTATCAAAATATCCTTTATCTTGACTGCTGAGTCTCTGGTGTCCCCACAAATTATGCGCCTGTGTTGGGTGCCTCACTTGCCCCTCCCCAGTCCCAGCCCTATTTGTGTCTTGTTCACTCCTGTAGTCCCAGCACCCAGAATAGCACCTGGACAGAGCAGATGCTCGAGTAAGTATTCAATGAAAGCTTGAATGATGCTAGAGGGAATTCCCCAATTTTGTCCAATCCTAAAAGAAAACACTAAGTTTGCAGATGTACACAGAATTTGAATATATTCTAACCACAAGCATTAAAGACAGCTTGGATCAGGGAAAGCACTGGGTTACAAACCTAACAAGCTCCATGATGGACTGAGTTTATCATCTTGGTGACTATGATGGGCTGAACTGTGTTCCCCTAGAGTTCATATGTTGAAGCTCTAACCCCTAGTACCTCAGAATGTGACTGCATTTGGAGATGGTGTCTTTAAAGAGGTGATAGACCCTGATCCAATAGGACTGATGTCTTTATAAGAAGAGGAAATCCGGACACACACAGAGACACCATGCATGCACACAGAGGAGAGAGCATGTGAGGGCACAGTGCAAGGCCTCGGAAGAAACCAAACCTGCCAGTACCCTGATCTTGGACCTCCTGTGTCCAGACTGTGAGAAGATGAATTTCTGCTGTTTAAGGCACCCAGCCTGTGCTATTTGTTTGTTATGGCAGCAGCCTGAGCAAACTAACACAGTGACCCACTTCAAACTTCCTTTCCCCTGCCACGGGCTCACTGATCCTCTGGGAGAATGAGAGTCCTAGAGAAACCATTTCCAAGGCCCCTTCCTGTTCTGATGCTTCTTTAACTGTAGAAGCCTAAACCTTTTCTAAACAGAAGCAGAAATTATAAACGCCAATCTGGAGAATCTGGAGATGAGGGTACGGAATCCAAGTATTTTGCAAATTGTACTAGCTGATGAAATTCAAATTTATTTAGATATGTCATGAATAATGGAATCAAAGAGTAACAAGTAAGCCCGGGTGCAGTGGCTCACACCTGTAACCCCAGCACTTTGGGAGGTCAAGGCAGGAGGATCACTTGAGGTCAGGAGTTCAAGACCAGCCTGACCAACATGGCGGAACCCCATCTCTACTAAAAAAATTAGCTGGATGTGGTGGCACACACCTGTAGTCCCAGCTACTCAAGGAGGCTGAGGCGTGAAAATCACTTGAACCCAGGAGGCAGAGGTTGCGGTGAGCTGAGATCACGCCACTGCACTCTAGCCTGGGCAACAGAGCGAGACCCTGTCTCAAACAAACAAACAAAAAAAACAACAAATAAGACTTTTATCAGTTACTCATAACAAAAATGTGTAAAAAGCTTACTTAATAATGCCTAAAAAAATAATAATGGAAGTACTGGGTAGATAATATATGGAATATCCATGTATAGTAGTTTTACATAAAAACTAAAACAGGACATTCAAAAAATTTTAATTTACATGATAAAGATCTTATGCAAGGATAAGCAGGAAAGACTGATATAAAACCACATGTAATAGTTTTTACTAGGTGTTCACAATGGCTATGCCTGGGTGAGAATACTGGTGATTTTCATTCTTCACACATTTCTGTAGTTGCCAATTTTTCTACAGTATGCACACTACATACATGTGAAGGTTTCTATAAAGTCTCCATGGAATTAAAATTCCTGATAATGCTAACATCCATATCAAAAACAGAATACATTAAAAGGAAGAAAAGATTGCAGCCTGATTTACAAGACACTGCAAGGGACAGCAAGCGTAGAGCTCCAAAGGCAGTCATGCCTAGCTCTGCTTGGAGGTGGAGGGGAACAGGTAAGCCTCTATAGTCCATCCTTCTGTAACTTTACTTCCTGGGAAATACAGGTGGGCTGGCATCACATGCCACTGTTGAGTAGGCTGATCAGTTTTCCCGGGAACTGTGACAAAGTACCAGCCCAGGTTGTCTCACTCCAGTTACAAGGCTTCCCACAATGGAGGGACTCTGCTATACACCATGCGCCCAGGATTTCCAGGAGCTCTACGCCTACTGAGTTGTAACACACCCTTTATGGACAGCCTAGGAAGAACAGAGAGCCTAGGGAAAGGGAGAGATAAGAAGGAATAGAATTTGTCAACACAGCCCATACACAAATATTCCTTCCTACAAGTTTAGACTGCAGATCTAGGGGAGTGAACGATGCTGCAACACGAGAGGATTTTCCCAAAGAGCTCTCTATCCTTCCAACCACCAGAGGTTTAGGGGAAGACTCACACTTCCTGTAGATTTGGCAAGTCCTCAAAACCAGCAGGGTCAATCTCAGAGAGTTTGTTGTAACTCAGGTTTCTGGTAAAGACAGAGAGAGAAAAAAAACGGAATCAACACTTGGCATCATACCCAGGATTCAGAAATCTTCTCTTCTCCTGCTCCCCCAACCCTCAAAATCCGAGCCCCCACCCCAGGATCACGTGTTAAGTAACCGTATTGATACTGAGATTCACAGACATACTCCTCCCCACTACATCCATAAATAAGGGACTCCACGCAACTCTGTGAAAACCCAAATGACCTGAGATTGGCTAAACCCAAATGAATTTCAATCAGTATCATTTCACTATTAACAACTTGGAAAGAAATTTCAAGGTAAGCCAGTCCCTGGTCCAAACGCTTTGCACCATATCAAGTCCAAGGCTATTCTTAATGGCATTTTTAAAAAATTAATGTTTTACTAAGTATCAACATCAAGCAGCAGTAAAGGAGAAAAGGGGGGGAAAAAACCCTTCATTGTCTAAACCAGTGGCTCTTAACCAGGGATGATTCTGTCGCCCAGAGGACACTTGGCAATGTCTGGAGACATTTTTGGTTGTGGCAACTGGTGGCAGGGAGTGGGGGGTGTTACTGGCATCTGATGGATAAAAGCCAAAGATGCTGTTAAATATCTTACAATACACAGGCAGCCCTGCACAACACAGAACTGCCCAGCCCTAAATATCAATCCTAGGATTCAGAGGTTGAGAAACCCTGGTCTACACAAGAGCTTAAGACTAAAAATTGCACAAATAGTCAAAGTTCAAGTGAGTGTTTGTGAACACTGTAAGATCCTGAATCATAAGGCTACTTATGAACACAGTATTCTCACCTTCACTGAATAAACCAGGAGGGACAGTCACACAGGAGAAAAGGGCCAGTTGCTGGAAATTCTTGTTTGTGTTAACCACAGGCAGGGAAAGCCTCAGGTGAGCAGCTTTCTCAAGATGATAGCATCTGTGTCAATGGTTCAGAATTACAACTCTCCCTGCTTCATAACCCAGCCATACCTTTAGAGGCGGACAAAGAGCAAGCTGGGCACTATTCTGTTAGGTGACCACAATCTCATCCAGATCAGCTTCATCTTTCAGGAACAGAAGCCACCAAGATGTGATCCAAATGGGCCCTAACTTTCTTTGCACAGAAAGTAATCCTTCCCTGCCTCCAAAGTCTACCCAGCCCTGTGTATGCCGAAGAGGTTAACATTTTTCATCTCAGCTATTAATTAGATTGACATTACTGCCAATTAACAGTACGACTAATTGTGAGTTTTAAGTTTGTCTCGGAAAGTGTCACCTATGTGGCAACAATCTTTTAAACTTACTCCAGAGACATTCAATCAATAGTAACCTAGAGCTGAGAGCCATTTTACTGTGAACTCAGAGACATTCATCTAAATAAAAGTCAAACTACACTTGAAACTAATGGTACTTCTGTATTCATGGTACAGTCTGAATTAAAAGCAATTTGTCCAGAGATTATGTTCCCATAAAGATTGAAAGTTATAATGCTTTAAACCGCATATTGAAGTCAAGTGTGAGCTTGTCTGTGCCTGGGGGTATTTATTAATGGGTACCCAGAAATCTCAACTTAGACTTGAGAAAGAAAATCTACAAATTGAGAGAATTCTCCCACATCAGAAAAAGGACTTAACAGACTGAGATTTTCTTCTGTTTTGAGCAGATTATCGTAAAAAGGGGAATGGAAATATTGTTTCTGGGTGTAAAGATATTGTGAGTTTACGAAGACTAACTTTTGTATTGTCATAGGTAACAGAAGTTGTGAAGCTGGAAGAGATATTAGAGAAAGACTCGGAAAACACAAAGGTAAGAGCTTAGAGGACAAGCAAGTAAGAGAGAGCTGGTGAGCCTGCCCCGCGTGTAACAAGGTTGACACGAAAGTGCCTGCTGCCCACCCTAAAGGGGCATTTGCTTCTTGTCCCCTGAAACAAGGGTCACTGGAGACCAATCTTCTCAGAGGCTCAGGATCTGAATTCATGTTTTGTTTGGCCCATCCAGGGCTGCCTTATTACTTTTAAAAAAAAAAAAAAAAAAAAAAAAAAACCCTGAAAAGATTTCACATATCTGCAGGCTACATTTGGCTTGAGGATCGCCAGTTTTTGCCTCTGATCTGGGCCACTGACTCTTGAGGCCATTAGGTTCAAAGGGAACTGTGTTTCTGGCTTACATGTGTGGCCTGGGCAGAGCTAGGGCTCACCAGGTCTTACACAATTAAACTGATGGCTCAGTTTGGGACTATCTGAAATGAGATAACTTCCCTCATTTCCCACCCAGCAAGTGTCCACAGTCTTCAGCAACTTGGTATAAAACCATTTAAGTCACAACACCCTTGGGTTTGTCTTTCCCTTAAAGAGCAGACAAAACGTATTTACATTTCAAAATGTTACAAAATTTTGCTTTTTAGATAAGGCTACTAGAGTGAAGGGTCTTCCATTCCAGTACTATCTAGAAGCCTAGCAGTATCAAGACTTAACACTGAAATGCCAACAAGCAGCAACAGAGATGAACACACTTAGAAGTGGAAACATAAGTTCTCATGGGGTCAGCTGGAATGTGGCGACTTTTAGAGTTTCAATTAACTAGAAAAGCAAGTGTTAGGGTGCTACCAGAAAGGGTACCTCTCCTCTCAGAGCACCTGTTGGCAAAAAAGAAGACAGCCGCCGAGGCTCATGTCCCTTTCTGCTGTGGACAAGCGGCTATTCCGGTTTTTAAGTCTGAGAAGTAAGTGGGCCTGAAGAGTGGAGTCAGCTGTGGATCTTCAATAGATTTACTAGGAAATGAGGAAAATATTTACTACAGTCTCCCCAGGAACTACAATATGAAATAAAATCCTCAGAGACACTTTTCTTGTTGGCCCAATTCAAGGAGACAAACTCTGGGTATAATTTTTTTTTTTTTTTTTTTGAGATGAGTCTTGCTCTGTCGCCCAGGCTGGAGTTTAGTGGCACGATCTTGACTCACTGCAACCTCCATCGCCCGGGTTCAAGCAATTCTCCTGCCTCAGCCTCCAGAGTAGCTGGGATTACAGGTGCCCACCACCACACCCGGCTAATTTTTTTGCATTTTTAGTAGAGATTTGGTTTCATCATGTTGGCCAGGCTGGTTTCAAACTCCTGACCTCAGGTGATCCGCCTGCCTCGGACTCCCAAAATGCTAGGATTACAGGAGTGAGCCACCGCGCCTGGCCTGAGCATAATTTCTTTAATATGGTAAAATACATATAACATAAAATTTGCCTTTGTAACCATTTTTAAGTGTACTATTCAATGGCACCGAGTATCTTCACACTGTTGTGCAACCATCACCACCGTCCATCTCCAGAAATTTAGAAGTTTCTCAACATCCCAACCTGAAAGTCTGTACTCATTAAACATCAGCTTCTCATTCCCTTCTGTCTTAACCCCTAGCAACCTCCATTCTACTTCTGTCTCTAAGAATCTGACTACTCTAAGTACCTCATGTTGGTAGATCACAGAGTATTTGTCCTTTTGTGACTGGCTTAATTCACTTAACATAATGTCTTCAAGATTCATCCATGTTGTCACATGTGTCAGAATTTCATTTTTTTAAGAGATAGGGTCTCACTCTGTCACCCAGGCTGGAGTGCAGTGGTGCGATCACAGCTCACTGCAGCCTCAAACTCTTGGGCTCGAGTGATCCTCCTATTGCAGCCTCCCAAGTAGCTGGGACTACAGGCACACATACCACCACACCTGACTAAATTTTATTTTTTTAGTAGACATGGGGGTCTTGCTATATTGCCCAGGCTAGTCTTGAACTCCTGGCCTGAAGCAATCCTCCCACCTCAGCCTCCTAAAGTGATGAGATTACCACAGTGAGCCACCGCACCTGGCAGAATTTCATTTCTTTTTAAGGCTAATATGCCAATGTATGTATATGCCACATTGTGTGTACCCATTCATCACAGATGGCATTTGGGTTGTTCCTCCTTTTGGCTATCGTGAATGATGTTGCTATCAACATTGGCTTTTTTTTCTCCAAATTTTTTAAATTATTTAAACAAAGTTTTTTCAAGCCTTTTCACTGCTTACTGATAACACTCGTTTCTCAGTAATTAAGAAAATACACTTAGCCCAAGAGCTCTGCAGAAAGGAGTGTGAATTCCCATCTGAGATCCCAAGAACAATCAAAGAGTTAATCAGTGAAAACCTTTAATGAGGCCTTTTCTTTCAGGTGGCAGCTGACATGCACACACATCTAAAGCATCTCACTTATTTCTATGAACACGATCGCCCTGTACCAGGCCTGACATCTGAATGTGTCTTCGGTTGAAGGTTTCAGATTCTCCTGTCAAAACAATTCATCTGTCAGTAGGACAGATGCTGTCGAAAGCATTTCTGCACCTTTCAGTAGCAAAGAGGAGAGGAAAGAAATCTCAGAGAATTTAGTTACTGCCAATTGCAGCTTTAATTAAACATTTTGTCAGCCATTGTCATAACACAAATTTTCCCTGTTCTTGCACAAAGGGTGCGCAGATCTCTGAACAATTGAGCCCGGCGATAGATATTCTTTCAGCTAATCTGCTGAAAGATGACCGTTCGGCCCACTGTTCACAGAACACACAAGAGGCACCTCTGCGGGGAACAGCTCAAGTTTTATCCAGGCCTGTCTGAAAAGCAAACTGTTTAACAGTGCACAACGACAGTTGGCTCGCTGAGCATGTTTCCTGACAAGTCCCCTTGCCCCAACCCCAAGGAATCTGAAGAGCTAAAGTCTTTCAATAGCTGCAAAATCTCCACCATTATCTAAACCTGTGCTGTCCAATTTAGTAGCCACTAGTCATGTGGCTATTTACATTTATATTTAAAGGAAATTAAAATTACGTAAAATTAAGAATCCGGTTCCTTGGCCACACTAGCTATACTGCAACTGTTCCACAGTCCCAAGTGGCTAGTAGCTATCAAAATGCACAATGCAGACAGAGGTTATTTCTATCAGCACTGAAATTTCTATTAAACTGTGCTGTGTCTAAATTACAAAATAATCAACAAATATGTCTAAATCATGAAATAATCCACAAACATTTCAAGTAAAATGTCACCTACAGAAGAAACCTGAATCTAAAAAACAAATCTGAGTTACCCGAAAACTCAAGAATTATGTAAAAGGATGTGGTGGGGGATGGACACTGATATTAACACAAGTCCTTTCAGCACACAAAAGTTCTGAACCATCTCAACAGCGGAAAGGGCCTTCAAAAACTGAAGTTATGAGGAAGACACTCTTAATAAAAACTGCCCTCAGAGGATACTTCTATAGGCTTAATTGGCATTTATATAATCTGACCAGCACCTTCCTGGATTACAACCAGAACCATATATTACAAACTTGGCAAATGTTATTCAAAGCTGGTGAACAGTAATTCATCGACTCCTTGGAAGTTGAGGGATAAAAAGTTGTTTACTTTTGAGTAAGCTGTGGTGAGGAAATAACCCCACTTCGTCAGACATCAGAATTATCACTTCATCCCCAAAAGCAAGCATGGCTCACAGACCACTGACGAATACTGACAGTATCTCTCACTGTGAAGAGTAACGCAACCCACGGCTCCGTTTTTCAACATTAGCAGAATAATTCAAAGTGGAAGGAATTGGTTCGAAATCCGTGACAAGCATTCCCTGAAGAATGAGGTCTTCATACTTGGTTTGGTTTCCAGGCTAGCCTATTTCCCATTACTCAACTCTGTCTGGACTACTGAGCGCCACAGTATTTTGCATATTTTAAGCTTTCAGATGTTTGCTAAACTGCATTAATACAGCTGGAAAGAAAATGTGAGGCAATCCAATAACCCAACTTCTGAGCACCAGTGGGCACCCAGCTCTGGCCTGGATGCCGTGGGCTCTGGCCATTCATCTCTTTCTCAACCTCAGAACGTGCACTGTCAGCCACTTGTTAAAAAATTGCCTGCTTCAAACTAACCGGAAAAAGGTGATTCGTCCTTTCAAAATTTCAACGGGTGCGAATGAGGAAGAACATGCAACAATGTTTAAGTTATTTAATCCTTTAAGCTTTTAAGGCTGTTTCTGCTGCATTTTTACTTTCTGAGGAATTACACAGCACACATCAAGTTCCAATGAAATCACCACATTATGTTCCCATGTTGTAAGGTTTTATGAGAATAAGACTTTGTTCAAATCCCAGAATATTAGATGTTCTTATCGTTTTTTCTATTGTGATGCTTTCCCCTTGTTAACCAAAAACCACAACTGAACGAGCGGATAATACACATTAAAAGCTCATATTAAGATGACAAAATTGCATCTTGAACTGGAATCATTCCTCTAGTATCCTACCCAAGGATTTCCACTCAGGAGAAGGTTCTGTACTTGCTGCTACCTCTCTTCAGTAAGCTAAGCAGCCACATATTCCCTATGGCAAAAGAACAAACTCTGCAAATAATCAAATGAAAAAATCACTCAGATCTCAACATGATACAAATAGCTCATTTTGTAAGCTTTTGGGCAGTTGTATCTCACAAAGTCAGTAATGAGTCACAGTTATTTCCATTTGTGAAAATTTGACAGATCATTATCTATGCAAATGAGGGAAACCTACGGCGACTCAAAATAGGAGATACTATATACATACAGCTATATATGGACCCAGACTCACTGCCTATTTTTACTCCTTAAAAATCAGCTATAATAATCAGCCTGGGCCTCTGAAGTCTAGCGCCTATGATATTAACTGAGAGAAGAAACTCATGCCTGCCTCTGTGATCCCATAAGGTCTTACATGTGCTTCTCGACCTTACTAGTTCACACGTCATCCTGGTGTGTAGCTAATTTCAGTACAAGCCTATATCTTTTCCCTCTAGCACCCAACAAATGTCAAATTTGACAAATATTTATTGTCTACAAGGTATACTGCACTGTGATAAACTGATAACAAATTAGGATAAGATCTAGTCTGTGACCTGAAGTGGTTTACAACCCACTGGTCAAGTAAAGACTCCTGGCTGGGAGTGGTGGTTCACGCCTATAATCCCAGCACTTTGGGAGGCTAAAGTCGGGGAATCACTTTAGGCCAGGAGTTTGAGACCAACCTGGGCAACATAGTGAGACCGTGTCCCTACCAAAAAAAAAAAAAAAAAAAAAAAGAATACTGACCAAATAACTACAGCGAAAGGCTCTCACATTGCAAGCATTCTGTAATGGTAGATCAGTAGTTACAAATTGGTAGTTCGTGGGTACAAAGCTGGGCTGCAGGGAAATTTGCTTGTTTCTGACTGAACAGTGTTGGTAGAAACCTAAAGTTTTCACCAAAAATAAAAGTTTCAGCTTTTCCAATCACAGGGCCAGCATTCCTAAAGAAACAATCAACTGCATGCATTTACCAAGCATTCCAAGGACCACAGACCTCACCACTCCTTACTGTCTCACCCACGCCCTCTTTATTCGCTGGCAGTATCTGCCTAGCCCCTGTGACATGTGAGTTTGTCGTCCCTAGTATGGATAACATGAATGAAGGCCAGATGTCATCCAGAGCAGGGAAGATCAGCTGTAATGAGAAACGTTTATCAAAAATGCAAGACTTCAGCTAAGCCTAGAAGAAGAGCATGTGTTTTTGAAGAAGAGTCCTGGGAAATGAGGCCAGAAAAGTAAAATAAGAAATGGAGGGCATCAAGTAAAATAAGCAAACAAAAAGGCCAAGAAGTCAGGACTTCCTAAAAGGAAAGGGCAAGACACATATGGTTTCAGAGCAAAGTTGAGAAGAATAGCCCCACGCTGCCAGACCCACAACCCACCAGGCAGTTAAGTCAAGGGTTATATAAACCTTAGCAAACCCTAGTGCCAGGTCCCTCACGAACATTAATCTATCAGGCCATTAAAGTTGATTTCCATAAGAACAGAGTATCTCCTTGTTCATCTACTTAAAAGTTCTGAACTAGATAATCAAGAGGCCCAACTTGTCTTCTCACCATCACTGAAGGCAGTTAGCATTTGCTTTCTATGCTACCCCTTAAAATGGGAGATTCTAGGATCTTTCCTACCAAAAATCTTAGTTTGGCCAAAGAGAAACAAAATAATTAGGTATAATGGGGTTTTGTTGTTTTACTTTAAGCAGTCTCATGTTTACTGCAATTTAGTACCATGGAAAGCCCACAAACTTCCAAGGTTCCAACCCCGCTCTGTTCTGCAGAAAACAGGAGACTTTGCTTCTGGAGTAGTGGAAACAGGTCAGGCAAAAAGGACAGGAAATAAGGGATGAGTAAAACTGAGAAAAAGGACACATTAACCTGGTGGATACATTTGGAATCCCAGGTTCACCAAGTGCTTTGTAAAGTCCACCAATGCTCCTCTGGTCACGGATTCCTGTCTTCCTTTCCTAAAACTTCCACCTCTACCCCTCCATATCTGCCCCGGCCCCTGCTAAATGTCCACTTTCAGGAGACTGATTAGCTTCCTTTGAAACCACCAATGCAAAATCCAGGGTGCTTTCTGAAAATGTGACACAGCTTTAAAATTCGCTAACTTCGGGCTGAGCGCGGTGGCTCACGCCTGTGATCCCAGCACTTTGGGAGGCCAAGGCAGGCAGATCATGACGTCAGGAGATCGAGACCATCCTGGCTAACACGGTGAAATCCCATCTCTAGTAAAAATACAAAATATTAGCCGGGCGTGGCGGCAGGCGCCTGTAGTCCCAGCTGCTGGGGAGGCTGAGGCAGGAGAACAGGAGAATGGCATGAACCCGGGAGGCGGAGCTTGCAGTGAGCAGAGATTACGCCACTGCACTCCAGCCTGGGCGACAGAGCGAGACTGTCTGAAAATAAAAAATAAAAAATTCACTAACTTCGGATGGACATGGGAAAGATGCAAACCAGCAATGAAAGCTTCTTTGACCGCCATGTGCCACAGAGGAGAATTTAACTGTGTACACTGTGGCACAGTCGCCATCTGTAAGTGATGCTGTGATGAATCTCCCGTTCCAATACACTGAAATGATTCTCCACTTAATGGTGAGTGATTTGACACACTACACGCCCACACCTAAGTGCCCTGAGATGAACACTGCCATCAAAGAGCAAAATACCTATTTTTAACACAGGCCCATAAAATTACTCCTGGTCATAAGAGCAGGGTGGCCAAATTCTAAGTCTGCCTTTCTGGCAGAAGGTAGAACCACGGATTTCACCGGGATAAAGTGATAAGAAAATTCTACAGCAGTGACTTTTGATTCTTTAAGAATGAAACCTCCAATAATATATTACTCCCTCTGGGTGCAACAAACACAGATTAAAACATCAAAACAAACAAAAAACCCCTTCCCTCCATCTGAGTCATTCATTACACACTATTCTAAACACTCTTGTCTAGCACTTTCCTAGGACCAAGAAAGGATAAGCCATTTTGGGCCTTTTAACTCTCATTTTGACAATTCACTCTCTAACCATAATCCAATCAGTGAAAATATTAGTACAAAAACCTCATGTTACAGAAATGTATGCCAAAAGATTAAAAAAAAACAACTAAAAACTCAGTGGTGACTCATTTCTGGACATGTAGTGATTGGGGTTTTGTTGTTTTCTAAGAGATTGAGAAGGGCAATTTTAGGCAAATACCCTTCTGGGTTACAAAAGAGCAATGTATAAGTTGCCTATATGTCCTATTTGAAGAAGGAAATGAAAGTGGTTTGTTTCAAACAAATACATCTGTACAAACAACAGCTTACCTTCATGTTACTGGCATCTCCTTCGTTCCCCATCCACAAAAAATTTTAAGGGACAAATGACATAAGTGGGTGTAACTACCTTCCCAGGCTGGAGCTGCTGGTAAGGAAAACTCTTCCTGGGAAGCCACAAGTTCCCCAGAGTATGGGAGTCCTCTATCAGCCTCCACTGGAACTTACACGCGTCCTTTATTTTTCAACCGTGTGACATCACACCCACAGCTCACTAACATCTCTGTGAGGTCTCTTGGTGCCTGTGCGAAGCCCAAGCATCCAAAAATCTATAAAGCTAATATAAAAATCCATGTTTACTTACATTTGCCACAATGCTCGGCCTTACAAATGGTTCCTTCAAATATTATATTCTAGGTTTATCCTCTCTTCCTTTCTCGGCTGCCTCAAAACAATGTAGATCACACAAATACAGACAGCAGATCCCTGGTATTAAATCAGCCAAATTAGAAAAGCGAATTTACCCCAGAACTTTTCAAGAATACGTCCGCTGTATTACAGGGAGGCACGTGATTATCTCTAGCTAAGTATTTTAAAGAAAACACACAGTTTTAAAAGGTCAGCCGTCTGGCCCACAGTGAAGTCGCTGACTTTATTAGCTAGCTTATCGACTTGGGATCTTGTCCTGTTCACTTTTTCCATTGGGCTTCTTAAAAGTTTATGTGTGTCATGAAATGCTTAGCTAAAGCCAAAAGGCTAAGTTTTTCTTTCTGCAGTACTAAGACGTCGTGAAACACTTTAAATTTAAAGGACCATCTACCACATCATTTTCTCTGTTTAGAGGCGTGGGGCAGTGATGATTTCCCTGGTTCTGGTTGTTGAAATGGCTGAGAAGATACGAAGTCAAGATTCAAAAACCACAAAGTATTTCAGCATGCATTATTGTACACAGACTATTCTGCTATTAAAACATGGAACTTCCTTTTCACTGAAATTACAAGCACAAAAAAGCAGATGATGCATGCGACCTCCATCCTTGAACATATTAAAATTTTACTATGTCAAATGGAAAACTGGCTGTGAAAATGACTAGGCCACAACACACTTTTCTTTCTTTTTTTTAAATAATTCACCAAAGTCCCTGAAAATGATGCCTCACCTCTTCCACAAGGTCCATCTACATTCTTTTTTTGGAAATGGAGTTTCACTCTTGTCACAAAGGCTGGAGTGCAATGGTGTGATCTCAGCTCACTGCAACCCCTGCCTCCCTGGTTCAAGTGATTCTCCTGTCTCAGCCTCCTGAATACCTGGGATTACAGGCACCCACCACTGCACCCAGCTAATTCCTGTATTTTTAGTAGAAATGGGGTGTCACCACATTGGCCAGGCTGGTCACGAACTCCTGACCTCAGGTGATCCGCCTGCCTCGGCCTCTCAAAGTGCTGGGATTACAGGCATGAGCCACAGCACCCAGCCCCATCTACATTCAATGTGGCTGGGTGCATCACCCCCCCCACACACCTGTCCCCTCCCCACCCACCCCACTCCCATTTGCAGGTCCAGGTCATTTACTCACAAAGGATGTGTCTTACAGGGTGGACCCTAGTGGTACATTCCACTTGCTAAACTATATCTTAACCAAATAATGAATACTGGTACCTGTGGAATATGAGTCCTTTCTTTTAAAGCCAATCACCAGCAAAGATGATTAAAAGCCTTGTCAAAAGTCAATCATCAGTAACTCCTTTTGGAGTTTCAGTTACAGGCAGAAATCTAAGAAACACCATGTGTACTTCTAGATACTCCATCACCTCTCTGTGCACTAGAGAGAGACAAGAGCCATTCAATTCACAGAGCATCTTCACATCCAAGCAGAAAATCCAAGCCCACTGGTCATACCAAATTGAGACATCCACAAGATCAGCTACATTGAGGCAGCTGCCTTATGAAAACAGCTAGGACTTAGCCTAACACTTGCTGCTATGTAACGAACACACAATCTCCCAGTTTCTACCAATCACTCGTTTGACAAATCGAGGTTTCTCAAAGTCTCTGCCTAGCCTGTCCTACATCAAGTGGACTCCATCATGACTTCCCTCCAATAAACATGCTATCTTTGGTAGGGAGGTAGAAGGGTGGAGAATGACTTGCGTCTGTATACCGCACACTAACAAAATTAAGCTGGTTTTGTTCTATGCCCTGAGATATAGGGAACCAAACAAAAGATAGTGGTTGCGGGTGAGAGCAGTTTGCTGGAAAAGGCAGGCACTCAGTTATCAGATGCAACCTGTACTCCAATTAAGTCTCCCCAAACTGGCTTTCCTTTCTCCTCACTCCCCCACACTCAGTCTTGATACACTATCAAAGTAAATAAAAGCTATTCCAATCCCAGGTCTAGTCCACATGGCCACACAAACATGACTCTGCAAAACTGTGCTGACAACTGCATTTACCTGTGGCAAAGTGAACCAGGATCGATAAGCCCAAGTGGGTTTAGATTTGGTTAGGTTTAAGCTCATGGAAGCACAAAGAGAAAACCACCCACTCTCAAACTCAAAGAACTAGTGCAGACAGCACCTGCACAAACTCGTCAGGATGGTTTATAAGGTCACAAGCACCTGAGAAAAGATCGTTTATTCCTAGGGGCATGAGACAAATGGTAGGCCTTTCACACCACTAGTGTCAATATTTATCTAAGGCCTGGGTATTCACGATGGTATAAACCAGGCACCTTTTCAATTCAGTTATTCACGTAATCCACCACCACAAAGTCCCAAAACAGAGATTCTTTACAGCTTGAATTTCTTTTCTTCCATTTTCATACACAGGGGGCTGGCTGCAGGACCCATGGTCTCTGTCAGCAATAATCCCTGCATCCTGGGAATAAAGCGTACAATGTATTTCAGAACTGCGTATATCAAATGACATTGCACCTGAGGACAATGAAGAGGTGGGGAAGGGAGACAGAGCACCTGTTTTCTTCCTTCCCATGGCAAGCATGTTTTCTTCACTCGAGATGAGCAGAGCTTAGACCCTGTAGTAAAGTAAATGAACCCCAAGAGTCACACCTAGGCATGTCTAAGTGTGACTTATACTGAAGGATTAATCCAGCAACCAATACCCAAAGGTATGTGAAGCTCAAATAGCCCTCTCTGGCCAGCTCCAATTCTCTCCAACCCCTTAATCCTTCACTCTTTCCCTCCCTTAGCCTCCCCACTCCCCCAGATCAAGGCCTAATCACAATTCTCTTTCCCAGGTAAAAGTCAAAAGAAATAAGCAGTCCATTAGTATCAACTTTAAGAGGTCCAAGAGACCTCTGAAAAACAGCTGTGAAAACCAGGTTCACAAATGGATTTCTCCAAGTCTCTCCCTATCAAAGTCCTCAAAAATCCCCTTTTTCCAAGATGCCACACTACAGTTCCCTCAGTCAAATCTGCTGGCCTCTTCCTGCAAGATACACTGCTATGTAAATCAAAGCACTTGAAAAGATGGCTGTCTCTCCAGGGTCACATTAAAAAACCTGCCTCAAAACCCTCTTTAAAAGTTGCTGGCTAAGTGACATTAAATGGATTTCTCAAGCCAGCTTTCTACAATTCACTAAACCTAATTTTCGGATTCCATACACAGGATTCTTCCCAACTACACTGGGATCTTTACCAAAGTCCTCATGAGGACTCTGGATCCTCTGTGCAGCCTGGTAAGGATCATCCTACTGATATATCCCAGCAGGCTGCAAAACACTTCAGTTCCCTTCGAAGTGAAATTGTGATGGCAACTGATGCGCTGTGACGCATGACGCACATGTGGTCTGTGAGGAGCCAGCATTCCTGTCTCTGCTTTAAATATGCCTGTTGAGTGAGAGCAGGCAGGAATGGAGTCCAAAATGGTAGCAGCTGAGGGTGTGGTCAGTTTTATTTTTTTCTCACATAAAAATATACTTAAGAGCCAGTATTTCCTCACACACGCTGAAGTTAATAATTCACAAACCAACTAACATTCATCAAGGATCAGAAAATTTAAAGGTTGTTTGCACAAACACTCCTGTTCTTGCTCTTACTTAACAGCTGGTTTATTTAACTGATGGCTGCTGTTGCCACTTGGGCCAGGTGGCACTTCAAATTGTTATCTGTTGAGCCAGACACACCACGACCTGGGTCATTTGCCCTCTGGATTCCAGGGTATCCAAACTCCTATGCTTAGTTTTGCCTCTTAGACGAAACAGATCATTCTGGCAAGGCAAAAATACAGGACAAGATGATCCTAGTTTGCTGGTAAAACATTACTGTAATCATGCTCTCCCTTTTCTAATCCAGCCCCTCCAAATGGACAAGCCCCAAAGATGCCAAGACACAATGGAGCAGCAGGTAGGGCTGGAATAACCTCAACCAAGAGGCAAACTGCCTGGACTTCAGACCAAGATGTCTTATTACAAGGAGAAGGTAAGTTTCTATACCTCCGTCATCCCTTAAAAAGGAGGGCCCAATCCCCTCTCACCTCAAACCTCATCCTCTCCACCTTTCTTCCTTCATCTCACTTAAGTTCATTCTCTCATTTTTAAAGATGTTATCATCAGAGCCAGAAATGTAAAATCATGCATAGGTGTGTTGGGGACACACCTACGGGGGAAGAAGCAGGGAAAGGAGGGGAGGTGATCTAATAAACCCTTCTCCAGCAACTATTTGAGTGACGCACTACAGGATAGGAGTGGCCTGCTGTAGGACAGGCGGATTACCAAACAGATGTTGGTTGTTGTTTCAACCAAAGAAAATTAAACCTCGGGGGTATGAGTTAGCTGCAAAGCCATGGACTTGCTACAAACACACGACACACAGCCTGGGTTTGTAGGCCTGCAATGGCTTCAAGGCCACATCAATATCTACGTAAGTCTTGTTAAAGAGGTTACACATTAACCATGGCACAACTCAAGGAAAATCCTATCACCTCCACCATCTCCACACCTTTTATTTCCCGCCTTTGAAAGAACTTTCTGGAAGTTGCTACCATGGAATTGGAAATAAATGGAGACAAATCCGGTTTTTGGTTCTATGTTTTTGTTTTTAATACACAACTAATTTCAGTGCATGCAGGTGGTCCTGAAAAGGTAACCAGTTAACCCCAATGGGGCAGAAAATAACAGTTAACTCAAAAGCGCAGATGTGTAGACAGCCAACCCATGATTATCTCGACAGGTGTGTGTGGGCAGGAGCTTCAGGGACATGAGAAAGCAGTGTCCCGGATAGATACTATCAAGGAAGAAAATCCAACGGTAACTCACAGTTAGTTTGGAAATAAGCACACAGGTGTTTATTATGCACTTGCTGTGTGCCAGGAGGGCCACACAGGTCAATAAGGTAGGCTCTGCCTTCAGGGAGTCTGCCCTCACATTTAAGACTCCACAGCAACTTCCTCCAACAGCTGTTCACAATGCAGATTCCCAGGTCCTGGCACCATAAACTCTGACTAGAGGACTAACAGAGACTACAATGTCATTATTATCTCACTTGTCCAGACAGTTCAGCCCGCTGACCATCCCCCTAACTCATGGATCTCCGAGGGTCTCCACTGTGGGGGTCAGCTTTTTTTTCAGTATGTCCCCACAGGCCTTTTCTCAAGCTCACCACCACCCTCCTGTCAGTTCATCTAGAATGGGACTAAGGAGTAGGAAATTAAAAACAAAACTCAGAAAACCTGACCCTCTACACCAGGCCTGCAGAGATTTAGTACTAACTCCCTGAGTAGCTCAAAGAGCCATTTTCCTTCTGGTTTCTTGCTCTAAAGGAAACCACTACAGGCCTCGGCTCCCTTTCCCATTAAAAGCCACTAGGGCTATAGTTTTCAATTAGCTCTGTCAGCCCACCACCCTGCAGCCGCCCAAGTTCAATACGTCCTCCCTTCCCCCAGCTTCTGGTCTCTACCAAGCACTTCACACCTCCCTATTGTAAACCTGTCCAGAGCAATTACCCTGCCTGCACTTGGACAGCCTCAATACTGCACTTCTGTCTAATTTATAGCAGCAAAGCTCCATCGGCAAAGGCAGACCTGCCCTGGAACAGAGGAAATGCAGAGAAAACAGTCAGGCTCTTCCATAAATGCATATGCACAGTCAATTTCCTTAGGTTACAGGAGAGCAAATTCTCCCATTCTCCTAGGGACACTATGTAATAAGCTCCCCTAGAGTGTCTGTAGTCTGGATTCACTGCAAGGAAAACCACTGCTCTTTCCTGCCACATTTTCTTTTTCCCTTGAGATTTCAAAAAGAGGGGTGAGTTATCAGGCAAGTACTGTGCATTACACTTCTACCTGAAGATCTTAGAAGTCTTAAAGATAAAACCTCTTCTTGCCTGAGGAAGATAAAGAAAAGTGCACTACCAACCAGGGGAATACCCCAAGCTGTTTGAAATTGTTCTTTCTAAACATGCTCTGCTTACCACTGAGCAATAAAAAGACAAAGGACTCAATTAAAATACAGGTAAAGAAACTGAACAGACATTTCTCCAAAGAAGATATACAAATGGTCAATAAGCATATGAAAAGATGGTCGGTGTCATTAGTCATTAGGGAAATGCAAATCAAAACCACGAGATACCACAACACACCCACAAGGATGGCTAAAATTAAAAAAGACAGATAATGACAAGTGCTGGGGAGGTAGTGCAGAAATGGGAACCTTCATACCCTGCTGGTGGAAGTGCCATGTGGTGCACACAGCCTCTCCACAAAACAGTCTAGCAGTTCCTCAAAAAGTCAAACATAGAATTGCTACATGACCCAGTAATTCCACTCCTCGGTATATGCCCAAGGTATACACTCAAGTGAAAACATACATTCACCACAAAAACTTATGCACAAATGTTCACAGCAGCATTGTTCATTACAGCCAAAAAGTGGAAATAAACAAAGTGTCCACCAGCTAATGAACTGGTACAGAAAATACGGTCTCTCCTCATGATGGGAGCATTCTGCAGCCATAAAAATTAATTAAGTACTGATACCTGCTATAATATGGACGAATCATGAAAACACTGTGCTAAGTAATTAAGTAAAAGAAAAGGCCACATATTGCATGATTCTGTTTATGTCAATTGTCCAGAACAGACAAATCCATAGAGATAGAAAATAGATGTTGTCAGGGGATGGGAGGAAGGAAGGATAGGCAGGGAGTGCTAATGGGTACAGAGTTCTATTCTGGGGTGATGAAAATGTTCTAGATTAGTAGTTGCACAACTCCATGAATGTACTAAAAACCCAGAATCCTATCATTTAAAAGGATGAGTTTTGTGGTATTTGAATCACATCTCAATAAAGCTATTTAAAAAAAATAAAGTCCTGTTGCCCACCTTAGCAGGCTGTCAGAATTCAGACTGAAAATGCCACCTAACTACTTCTATACCAAAGAAATGCAGAAATAACTGCTCCTCTATGTGCTGGGAGATAAATGAACACCCAAAAGAACACCTAGAAAGAACGTCAGCTTCTTTCTGCTTCCCAAATTGTCCTATACGCTCTCCCATGCTCTGTCCACTAATCCATCAGATGCAGAAAACCTCAACTAGAGTTTACCCTCCTGCAGAAAACAAATTCTTGGCATTTTGAAAGAGAATTTCTTTTCTTCCTTTGAGAAATTATTTAATAAGGCTGTGGAAAGCAGGGCTCCCAGTGGCCAGTCATTCAAAAATTAAGACCAAGCCAGAAGGCAGGAGGAAATGTCACCACAATTGGGAGAAAATAAATTAGTTAGATTAAGATTAAGATCTAACCCTTTTCTGTGGTTGGGGCAGGCGGATTTGAGAATAATAGCATGCTATTTATTTCTGGAAAGTCCCTCCAGAGTAAAAGCTGGGAGGGTGGGGGTGTGAGACTATATGCTTGTGTTAGATTAATATTTGTTGAAGTTGATTGAAAACAGAATAAATGGCCAGCGGTCCCCCTGACCCAGCACAGGTATGCCAGTCCTCTGTGGCTGAGGTCCCTCTACATTTCAAACCACACCTCAGCACTGCCCTCGCCAGCAAAGATGCAGTTAAACGGGAAGGCCCAAAGTCTAATGGGGCCAGGATGCTACACAACATCAAAGAGATTCCAGTTGCTACCCTTGTGCCATAAACTCTTTCACCCAACATCATTCACACTTGCAGAGTGCAAAGTTCACTCTGATATTGGTGGCTTTCTCACTTTGTAGCTTTTTTGGCAAGTGCCCCTTGGCCTGGTTGTTCATTAATATATAATCAGAACATTAAAAGCATTGTTTCACCTTCTAGGGAGGCTGTGCCCAATTTAATAAAGCCGACATTGTCCCTAGGGTGGGGGAACCACCTGGAAATTGGCAGAGAATTCAAAGATGCACAGACCAGAGGGTGTATGTACACACACAAACACACACACACACACACACGCATGCACAAAGAGTTAAGTATTTCACAAGATGTTTTTTATATTCCCCATGGCAAAGGGGCAAAATTAAAATGCTTCTGTCACCACAGAAACTGACCTGGCATTTCTTTCCCTTAATCCTTTCAATACCAAATTACTCCTTACCTTCAAAACCTTTACAGGAAGTAGTGATCTTTGTGGCAGGAAGACAAATAAATGAGAAGGAACGTCTAAAACTCTATCACAGTTATCTGTGAGAAAGTTAGTTCAGTGCCACTACTTTTACTTTTCAAATCACATGCACACAATGACAACTCACTTTCGAGACCATGTTTACTTTGCTGAAAGCCACATTCTAAACATGGGCTCGCTTGCAGAAGGGAAGCAGCTTATAATTCAACCTTGTTTATGCTCCAAGTAGGTTTGACAGAAAAACCACATCAATTTGTTTTAAAATAATTTCCATTTGCTGGAAGCTGTTCCTGAAAGGTTCTCAGCCATGCTAATCTGCGCTGATTCCTACCAGCTGCAGGTACCAGGCCACAGACAGGGCAGCCTGGGCACAGGCAGGCTGGCTCTGCAGTGGGCTGCAGCAGTACGGGATCCACAGAGCCACTGGCACAGTCCCCTCCAGTATAACGTTGGCGGGCGTTTGGTTCATAGCTGTAATACCAGGCACTTTGGTTGAGCCGAGTTTGTTTGTGTTGTTGATCACGTAGGATCTATATGTTAAATTGTGTGATAATCTGTTCTGATCATAATAAAATTACAAAAAAACTAGGTTCGGGTCGATGGGCGGGTCGCTGTATGTCTCGCTACTTTCTGGGAGTTCTGAGCAGGGGAATGTCGTGGTGTTATTATTGGTGTGTGTTGTCTTCTCGCTTTTGTGAAGGATCTGCGGCCACTGCGATCTGGAGCGCTGGGCGCGAGCGGAACGCGAGACTCGGTCTCAAAAAGAAAAAAAAAAAAAAGAAAAAAAAGAGGAACCACAAAACATATCCTGGTTCAGAGTCAAAGCGTGTGACATGCTGTTGGGAGCACAGTTTTCTATCCAATCACACCTGTGCTCTCTCAGAAACACAGCTTCTCTAGTACCAGAGAGATGTACTGTGCTCAAGCCCGAAGTCCACAGTGGAGGACAGCAGATGATTCACTGGGCTGAGCATCCAAAAAGGAAGGAAACTCAAAAAGGAAATATCTGGGAAGGTCTTCAGCCTCACCATCCAAAGAAATGCAGATTAAAATAATCCGAGGCAATTTCCATCCATTAAACTGGTACATGATTACAGAAATAAACAGCATTTAACGTTTGTGAGGGTGTGGGACAAGCAAAAGTTTACACGTAAGTTGGAAGCCTCTTTCTTGGGGCGGTGGTACCTGAAATATTAAGAATCTGCATACCCAGGGCTATTTGAATTGGGTAACTTATCCTAAGGAAATAAATGGCTAGACATTTATGCATAAGGATGTCTATCAAAGCTTAGGAAAAAGCCTAAATGCCCAGTATCAGAGAAACTTTACGAGTTTCAAGTAAGTTTTGTAATAATTCATTACACAATAAATATTAAGGCACATTTTAAAAACTGTTTAAAGTCAGGGAAAATATTCAAGACATTGAGTCTTTAAAATATAACTGAAATAGATATTCAACCTCAGACATTACTGGAAATTTATACACCAAAGTGATAATATTTATCACTGGATAATGAAATCAGTTGTTTTTCTTTTACACTATCTTCTTTATTCAATAAATGCCTAACATTTGTCACCAGAAAATCAAAAGTAATAAAGACATAGTAACTAGGCTAAGAGATCAATAGCACCCCCTCCAGCACCCCCCTGTATGGCCATGAAGAGAGTAATCTGCCTAGACTATTCCAGCTCACTGGGGACAAAAGGCATCACAGTCCAAGATCTCGATAGCCATTAAAAGAAACGTGTGAGGCCGAGTTCATCAGGCAGAACACAGCTTCCAATGCCCCTTGCTAGCACGCCTGGGAGACTGCCCAGAGAGGAGCTCCGCGAGCTATGTTAGCAGTGCTCTCTCTGCCATGGATGGAGACCATGCGTGTCTGAGGATGGGGTGGGGGCCAATGTCTCACATCTGAGATCCACGCTAAAAACGCCCAGATTTAGAAGTGTATCTGCCTGAAGTCTCCTGCCATAGAAGCTTCTATCAATTTACGTTGTTACTTGGGCTGGGTCCACAGAGGGCAGGGTAACCTGTCCTTAGTGTTCTTACAGCTCCCTCTGGTCAAGGAAGGCAGCCTTTCTCTCTGCCAGCAGCAAAGAGGGAGAAAAGCTACCTTGGCCTGGTCATCCTTTTTGTCAAAGCAGAGGCCTGAGCAAAGTAAGAGCTCAAGCAACCAAAACCAGCTGCCTGGCGAGGGCTCAGCATAAACTGAGCAGAATAACCACAAGGGGAAGGGTGTCTAGACAGCCTCGGTCTATGGAAGAAGCCACCCTCCCCTGCAGTGTCAACTCGGGAAAAGGAGGCTCTAAAACGTGGCTCCAGCAAAAGAGCAGATGAGAGACCATGTCAACAGCTGGGAAGGGCACCACGGGCTCCCTCGCCAAATGCAACACGGAGGAGAGTGGCTGAGCCTGGCCCACCTGCCAAGGACAGCCACCAGTGATCCAGCAGAGATGCAGCAACCGAGGACCCCATGTGGGTACAGTTCACGTGCACTGCTTAAACTACAACGCCACTTCAGTGACAATTCTTGCATATGGGACTTTTCCAAAATTCAGAAGGACCAAAAAGATCGCCTATTCTAAATGTGGCAGGTAAACAGCCTGTCGTCTTTTCAACTTCGGTTCTATTTGTTTCTTCTTCCTTTCCATTCTTCTAAGTTTCTCAACACTTAAGAGACTTCGGTAGAGGGTGGTGAGGGGTATAGGAAGCTACCAAACCAGCAAGGTATATTCAGGAAATACACAGATGAAGCCTGGGAGGTCTAAATTCTTCTATCTGGCAGAGGTATTTCCATAGGACGTATAGGACTCTATAAAATGAATGCCACTATCTATATCTACACTGATACCTGTCATGAGCATTTAATGTGTCACAGGCTTCATGCTAGATTCTGGGAATACAACAGTGGATTGGAAACAAAGCCAGTCCCTGCATTCAGGGAGCTTATAGACTAATGGGGGTGTCAGAAACGAATCAAACAGTCACACAAAACTTCTGTACATAGCACTGCAAAATCCTCACGATGGGAATCTAACTTAAAGGGAACGTCAGCCATGGTTTCTATTGGGAGAAACGTTTAAGACAAATGAATAGAAATCTGCAAGGCAAAGAGGGAAGAACCGTTCTCCAGACAGAGGAAATGATGGTTGAGGGACATGGGACATGGTGGTATTTAAAAAGTCTAAAAAAAAAAGCCCCACCTGGTGGCCGGGGCAGGTGGAGCCAGGTAAGAAGTGCGATGAAAGGCAGGTGGACAGTAACAGCTTTAAGCAGCGGGATTCACGTGCTCCAATTTGTGACGCTGCAAAGACCTCTACAGCTGGGGGCAAGGGGTTGCAAACAGATGTGAGTAAAAAGCTCTCTCCTCCTGCTAAAGTCTGCATAACAAAGTGAAATAGTAATGACAGAAAAAGTTTAACATAAAATTTATCCTACAGGCCAGGCGTGGTGGCTCACACCTATAATCCCAGCATTTTGGGAGGCCGAGGCCGGCAATTGCTTGAGCCCAGGTTCGAGACCAGCCTAGGCAACATGATGAAACCCTGTCTCTACCCACGAAAAATACAAAACTTAACCAGGCATGGTGATGCACACCTGTAGCCTCAGCTACTCAGGAGGCTGAGGTGGGAAAATTGCTTGAACCTGCGAGGCAAAGGTTGCAGTGAGTTGAGATAGCACCACTGTACTCCAGCCTGAGTGACAGATTGAGACACTGTCTTAAAAAAAAAAAAAGGAAAAATTATCATATGAAATAATTGATAAATTCCACTTTTCTCCTTCCATCTTGCTGCTACATTCCTTCTCTTTTGAACAAACGGTGGGGGCAGTGGGTCACTGGTGGCCACAGCACTCTCCCAGGACTACGTACATCTTACAGCACCACAAATCGAAGGCATGCCAAAGATTTCAGGCGGTGCATAAACTCCATCAGCAGGCTAAACCGTTTATATGTTCTTGAGTTAAAAATACACCACTCGGGTCCGCGTTAACACCAGGGCCTTATCACCAAGGCTCTCTGTGAGCTGGTTACACAAGGCTGGACCATGACTCGCCCATCTTTTAGATGTGTCTCAATCTGCAAATTATCTAACGATACATCAGTAAGATGATAATAAAGCCAACAAATATACATGCATTTGAGAAAAACACTTTCCAAACCCAAGGATACTTTACTGTTTATAAATAGTTTACTTTTTTTGATCCCCAAGCATATAATATTCACAGTTGCTCCAGAAACCAAAGCAACATGGAACAGGAACACAAACCACAACCTAACAGAAACAATAAACAACAGATGGCAAAACATATGTGCATGTTACCATCCCCTTTACCAAAGAGGCAAACCAAAAATGGATCTGACACACACGCCTACCAACAAAGAAACACACTCTTCCAGATCACATTCAAGACACCACGTATGGAGCACCAGCTGTACAGCCAGAACTACACTAGGTGCTTCAAGTCACCAAAGACCAATCGCTGGCCTCCAGCAATTCAGAGACGTCAAAGGGAGGCAAGAAAGAAGGCAGTCCTAGTCCTACCATATTTTCTTCTAAATATGTACATGCAGGTCTGAATTCTAACTCTGGCAACTGCTAGATGCTAAGCAAGTCATTCAACTACTCTCAGCCTCATGTATACAACAGAGACAATATTTTTCATCGAGTTAAGATGGTGGTGATTAGTTAACACAGATATATCCTGCTGCAGAAATGTACACAGCTATTATTGTGATAGTTATAATAATAATGTTATAGCTAACCTTCCTCAAGCTTCCGTTTGTATGGTAGGCCCTGTGTTAAATAATTTCTTTTTTTTCCCTCATAACAAGCTCAGGGAAGTCGGCACTGCAATTACTCCCATTTTACAGAAAAGGAAACTGAAGTGGAGTAAATTGCCAAGGTCACCCAGGCAGCCAGGCCCCAGAGCTGCCTCTTAACCACCACGCCTCATGAACAGCATGGCTGCTGCATCCCCACAATCATGGCCCCTCATAACTAGATGCCTGGAATGCAGGACTCTGAGAAGACAAGGACACAATATCATCCTCCCCTGAAGACCCTGAAATACTGCACTGCCCTGGGCTTTTCACTGGTGAGCAAGGCACCTGAACTTATTAAATGAGCTCAAGACAAATGCTTAAATAAATTCTGATTCTCATGTCACAGCTGACTCAACTAATGATCCTGAATAGCTGATGTTTATGACTTTTTTAAAATGTCTCAAAACAAAGGAAAAGGGTCCCAGTAAGTAAGTGTGGCTATCATATTGTTTTCCATGTATGGACATGTCTATTTTAGGTATCACAGACTCATGTCCAATCACTCTGCCAATTTCATCTCAATGCTAATATTTTAAACTCTGACTAGAATTTTCCAACTACACTGTAACTTTAAACTTTTGTGTTTCTTCTACGTTTAAAAAGAATGCCATTTCCCAATATATAACTCCCAGATGTAGAATTCACAGATGATTCATCTCACAGAACAAGTGTTCTGAGACATCAGCTCCAAATAGAGGAAAAACTTGGAATTCCCTTCACCCTCAAAGTAAGAACTCGCCTAGATCTGCTTTGCTCAACAAAGTTTGTTTTCAATTATATTTCCAAATTCTTCTAACAATAACTCCACGGCGTCTGGCACCAACACATCTGATTCTTTGAAGTGGTTCTCAAGCAGAAAGTAAAAAATAAGGAGAAATGGGAAAGGAAGAGAGGACTATCCATAATTTTTGTTTTAGGTCAAATATTCTCTCCAAAAATTCTGACATATAAAATCAGACAAACCACAAGCTATGACTTCTCATTGAGAGGCCACACTGCAAGAAGCAACAGCAATTCAAGAAAGCCTCTGCATTTAGCCGTTGGCTCCAGAGGGGAAAACAGACCCTTAGTACAAAGAAAATGGCCTTTTACTCCTTATATTTAAATTCCAAAAACACTCCTATGAAGTCCTCCACACAGGCTAATCAGGAACAATTACACTTCAGGGGTAAACCTCAGAACCCCTTAGAGAAACAATGAAACTGGGGGATCCGTTCTGCCCTGAAAGAATGTACCAAGCTCCAAGACAAAGTGGTAAGGCAATAAACAAATAATTATCAAGGGATTCCTAGGTACATGAAATTGAATGATCCCTGATGCTTTCAACTCTAAGTGGAGAGAAACACACACACACACACACACAGAGGGATGTGTGAAAAGTTACCTAATCAGATAGACTCAGAGATTCCTCCGGGAGAGGACAAGATGTAAACAATAAATTCACCAGAACGAGACCAAGTGAATAACAGGGAGAGTGTGTGACACTGACACACGGGGCTCGAGGAAGGGTGGGAAGATAGATCATTTGGCCTGTTTTAAGCTCAGAAAGCACAATGGAAAAAGGTCATCTTTGGGTCTTAAAGGGAGAATTTTTTTTGTAAAGTCTAGTTTTTTGGACACTCTATTCCTAAAGTGGTCCCTAAATTGTTGTTAAACTTCTGTCAAGAATTTCCAAACCACTAATTTTTCCTCTAACTTCATTGCATTTTAGCTGTATCCCCAAACAAAACTCCAAATTCCAAGAATTTGTTCCGAAAAAAATAAAAATAAAAAAATTTTTAATCTGAAGTTTCATTTTATGAAGATTTATGGCCGGGCGCGGTGGCTCAGGCCGGGCGTGGTGGCTCAAGCCTGTAATCCCAGCACTTTGGGAGGCCGAGAAGGGCAGATCACGAGGTCAGGAGATCGAGACCATCCTGGCTAACATGGTGAAACCCCGTCTCTACTAAAAAAAAAAATACAAAAAAACTAGCAGGGCGAGGTGGCGGGCGCTTGTAGTCCCAGCTACTCGGGAGGCTGAGGGAGAAGAATGGTGTGAATCCGGGAGGCGGAGCTTGCAGTGAGCTGAGATCTGGCCACTGCACTCTAGCCTGGGCAACAGACGGAGACTCCGTCTCAAAAAAAAAAGAAAAGAAAATTTACATGATAAAGAATGAGCGGAAGGAAGAGAAAAGCCCAAGAATTTCCACTGAAGGCACTAACAAATTCCACGTGGAGGAAAAGTGGACATCCAGAACAAAGAAAATAAAAGCTTCTAGATTCTCTGTAAATATTTTAAAGAGTCCAATTACTGTCATAATGGTCAAGATTTTCAAAAACTATGTGTAACTAAGAGGTAACCAATGCAAATTTAATATGAATTTGGCCAAAAATGGAGTCAGACTTCAAAATTAGAAAAAGAAGCCGCAGCCGGGTGCGGGGGCTCACGCCTGTAATCTTAGCACTTTGGGAGGCTGAGATGGGTGGATCACTTGAGGTCAGTCATGAGTTCAAAACCACCCTGGTCAACATGGTAAAACCCTGTCTCTACTAAAAATACA
This sequence comes from Rhinopithecus bieti, assembly GCF_001698545.2. Taxonomy (NCBI): domain Eukaryota; kingdom Metazoa; phylum Chordata; class Mammalia; order Primates; family Cercopithecidae; genus Rhinopithecus; species Rhinopithecus bieti. The sequence continues at coordinate 397,246 of NW_016804543.1, read as the reverse complement.
AACAAACAAAAAATTAGTCTGGCTTGGTGGCAGGCGCCTGTAATCCCAGCTATTTGGGAGGCTGAGGCAAGAGAATCACTTGAGCCGGGAAGGCCGAGGTTGCAGTGAGCTGAGATCACACCACTGCACTCCAACCTGGGCGATAGAGTGAGACTCCGTCTCAAAAAAAAAAAAAAAAAAAAAAAAAAGAAGCCACTAGGCTGTATACGTTAACTGGCTGAGTTTCCACCTTGAAAGGGATACACGAAAGATCTCCCCGGTAAAAGGGATGGCAAGCTGGCCCAGAAAGAACAGGCAGTGCAGTGAGTAGCTGCCCTTCCTGTGGCCGTGACTATAGAATGTGACAGGCGGCCCATCCAGTCCTTAAGGCAGTTTCTCAGCATCACTTACAACTTTACTTATCGCAAGTATTCATTGAAGGACTGCCTGAGAAAGATGCTGCCTGCAGTGGCCCTGAGAAAATCCCTTTGGGAAAACATGCCTGTAATTTATTTTCCTGTTTTCTTTTAAATTTTATGTAAGTTCTTAAAAGCTAAATCAAAGATCTAAAGTGGATCTGCACCAACCTCCACAGTTTTCTTTGGGCCAGAGGGAAAAGGAGGTAAAATGAAGGAAAGCACCCCTTTCTTTGTTGAGTATTCACTCCTCCTCAATAACATCTAAAGGCTCACAAAAGGGTCCCTCATTGAGACTCTGCATGCACACACCCTTTTTTCTCTTTGCTGCTTATGGTATCCATCTGAGAATTTCACTCAGAAGTAGCAAACATTGGCCCAGCATGGTAGCTCACGTCTGTAATCCCAGCACTTTGGGAGGCCAAGGCAGGATGATCGCTTGAGCCCAGGAGATCAAGACCAGTTTGGGCAACATAGCAAGACCCCATCTTTACAAAAAATAAAAACTAGCCAGGTATGGTCGGGTGCGGTGGCTCATGCCTGTAATCCCAGCACTTTGGGAGGCCGAAGCAGGCGGAGCACGAGGTCAGGAGATCGAGACCATCCTGGCTAACATGGTGAATCCCCATCTCTACTAAAAAAAAATACAAAAAATTAGCAAGGCGTGGTGGCGGATGCCTGTAGTCCCAGCTACTTGGGAGGCTGAGGCAAGAGAATGGCGTGAACCTGGGAGACAGAGCTTGCAGTGAGCCGAGATTGTGCCACTGTACTCCAGCCTGGGCGACAGAGCAAGACTCTGTCTCAGAAAAAAAAAAAAAAAAAAAAAAAAAAACTTGCCAGGTGTGGTGGCAAGTGCCTGTAGTCCTAGCTACTTGGTAGACTTAAGCGGGAGGATCGCCACTGCACTCCAACCTGGGTGACAGAATGGGACCCTGTGTGTATCTCTCTCTCTCTCACACACACATACACACAAAAACACACACACACAAAGAATGTTTAAGTAAGTATCCTAGACACAGATCAATTTACTAATTCTTACCATCCAATGAAATGTAAGTTTACTCCCTTTTTGCTTCAATTAGAATACAAACATGAACCTAAAAATGAGAGGTCTTAGAAGTTATACATCCCTTTACAGACAGGAAATTAAGTGACTAGCCCAAAGTTATGCTGCCAATCAGTGGCAGAGCTAGGACAAAACCCCGTCTCCTAAGGCCCCGCCATGAGCTAGTTTCCCATTCTACCACATCCCCACTTTTATGACTTTAAGAAAATTAATTTTTTCCTCTCAGGTAAATCATTTTTATGCCTCTTTGGTCAAGCACCCCTTTAAGAAACTCTGTGAAAACGTGGTCTCCTTTCTGTCCAGAAAGACGTTCTGAGCACCAAGACTTCTCATAAAGTTCCCCCCAAGTAAATAATAAGGTCAGCAATCTTTAAGATAGTAAGGAACTGAGTATAATTTACTCATTTCTAAGTATTGTTTCAAATGCCCTTGTGAAAAAATCCAAAAATCTCCATAGAAGACTCTGATTTTTCTAATGGGTAAAGCACAGCCCTGGATAAGGCCAAATCACCCAAAGCGAAGAGTCCTACACAGACTCCAAATCTGAGAAAACAATCAGAGGAATTTGGGATGAGGCAGACCTTAATAACTACAGGGCATGTCAGCTTGTTTTCTGGATCTCCCCTCCTCCAAGATGGAAGGAAACCCTGGTCCTTTCCAGGGGCAGCCTCTGCATCCATCACTTCATTGCATCAACAATCCACTTCCTGGAAGCAACGAGCTCTTCTGACTGTTTATAAGTTTTGCAAGCACTGTGAGCTTGTGTGCCAGAAACTCACACCAGCCCAGGTGGAGGGAGGAAACCACAGACACACAGAGAAGTTCTTCTTAATTAAAAATAAAACGAAAACTAAGGCGGAGGCATGATGCTGGGTCAAGGTACCAATACACTGCTAAAACCAGATGAAAGAATGGTGTTCTCCCAATTTGCAAAACAGCACTAAATTTCATCGTCTCTCTCAATACTAAGCTTTTCTGCCCCATAATTTAAAAACATGCACTGGAGTGTGCTTCCACTTTTCTAAACAGAGAACCCACTGTAAATGGTGTCTAATCGGATATCATATAAATTTAATTAAGCTTCATAGATCCACCAGTTTAACCTGACCATGTTGGACAGCTTTTAAAGCCACTGAACACTCCATAATCTACCTGGAATTTGATTTTCACAGATAGAAGATGGAAGTCACTCCAAAAACTAGGATAAAGTGAATGGAATTTGGAGGACTAGTAATTCCCATTCAGATTCCTAAATGAAGCTGCAGCTAGCACAAAATCCATTCTAAAGGAGCCCCCTCACCAACAAAGTACCAGACTGAGGAGAAATTAAACTATGGACTTTTATAAAATAAAACAAACCTTTCAGCAGCTATTTGGAGAAAGCATTTTCAAATCTGTGTGAAGTTTAAATCAAGCACAGAGGGTTCCAGGAACCTAGTTCTTCGCTTTTTGAGGATTTTCTTACAGGCTGCCTCTAAGTCTATTTAAAGCAGCCTCAAGTAGCCACAGCTGGAGGGTCAGGCCTTACGAAGTAAACAATAGTTAACTCAATTCAGACTCATGACTTAACTACAACCAATGGCTAATTATTCCTCTACTAAACAACAGTATCTGAGACATCACTTTTTAAATGATCTAGTCCATTTCTAATTATGTTTGTTCACTAATGGATTTTAATCAACAATTAATAGCCTGGTAGAAACCTCCCAAGTAAGAGCTATGTGGAGAAAGTGGAAGGTTAATCAGAATTGCACATTCTGGCAAACGACTAGCACAAAAGAGCTTGCTAAACACCTCCTACAAAAGAAAAAAAAAAATCTGTATTTTGAGAACATATAAACTAGGGTGCACATAGTATGTGCCCAATAAACATTCTGTAAATATATAGCTTACCAAAACGCCTTTTGGAAAAACACAGTTAAAATGAATGTCAATTTTTTCAAAACTTCCAATTTCTGAAAACCACCCTACAGTAAATAGTATGGTATATAAATTACACCTCAATAAAGCTGTTAATTAAAAAAAAAAAAAAAAAAACTACACATTTGCAGATAAAAATGATACGCCTTTTTTTTCTTTCTTTTTTTCTTTTTATTATTTACTATTAAGTTCTAGGGTACATGTGCATAATGTCAAGGTTTGGTTACATTGTATACTTGTGCCATGTTGGTGTGCTGCACCCATCAAATCGTCCGCACCTATCAACTCGTCATTTACATCAGGTATAACTCCCAATGCATCCATCCCTTCCCCCTCCCATATAGGCCCCGGGTGTGTGATGGTTCCCCTTTCTGAGTCCAAGTGATTCTCATTGTTCAGTTCCCACCTATGAGTGAGAACATGCGGTGTTTGGTTTTCTGTTCTTGCGATAGTTTGCTGAGAATGATGGGTTTCCAGCTGCATCCATGTCCCTACAAAGGACACAAACTCATCCTTTTTTAAGGCTGCATAGTATTCCATGGTGTATATGAATGATATGCCTTTATTTCCAAAAAATAAATAACATGGAAGGGCAGAAGCATATTGGGAAATAGATTAAATAAGACAGTTGATGATTGTTGAAGGTGAGTGACAGGTACCTAGAGTTCATTACATTATTCTGTCCACTTGTGTAATATTTATGTTTCTCCATAATTATAAGAAAAAACACTCCATAGCAACAGAAGTGAGTTAGTTTATTTAAACTACCTGGCTGTGTATCAAATGTTCCCTTAATTCAAAATTTTTTCTAAAAACTATTTAAGATCATCTCACAAGAAAAAGAAGCTGTATCTGCAACAGCCTGCTTCCTAATCAGTTGTAAGTTTTCACTAAGCAGAGCCCAGCCTGTTCATTTTTTGTTATCCAGCCCAAAGTGCTAATGCTTGAGAGACAAATGCTTTCAAACAAAAGCGCACTGGAACTACAAGATTTGAAACAACAGCAAGATTATCTATCCCCCAATTCAGAAGTGTTAAATCCTTCTCATTGTATCTAACAGGTTATCATCAGGTAGGTAATTCGGAAGAAAAGAATTTCAGTGCAAGGTATGTTTTGACTAAGATAAGCAGTAAATTATTTGAATGGCAAATTATAAATTGGTGGAAGGAGCAAAACAGGGAGGGGGAGCTGTTAAACGCTGCATAAAGGAGTCTTAGAAAATAAAGTTGTGAGTTGTTGTTTTTTCTAATCAGCTAAAAAAAAAAAGAAAACCCCTGCATTATGTTCATGTGTTTATCAAAGTCCAGCTAATCCTGCTTCTAAGAGAGACCTTCACTCATTTCCTTCATTTTCTTCCTAATGTGAGATCTTGAGAATGCAGATCATAAAAGATTAGAGATCCATGCACCATAAAAGTTCAAAAACTAATCAATTCAAAACACTTAAAAAGAGGCCATGCTTTCTTTAAATCCTCTAAACGTCACCTTTTGCCAAAACAAACTGAACAAGCAGTAATTAGAACCTGCATCCTGGTTCATAAGGCAACCAAAATGTATTAGGACTTGCAAAAATGAACAGATTGGTTGTTCGCACAATGGGTCTTACCGGTTATGCTAGATTAAATAGTAATAAAGACGCAAACAATCGTGGCCGTTCATGTGGGCAAGGCTGTGAATTATGGCCATTAACTGAGGAAGGAACTCAGGTACAGGTGCACAAGGAGTGATAGCAAACAGTAAACGGCTTTTCAGGTGGCATTCTTGCCAGATGCCTCAAATGACCCTGTGTTCCCCGCCTGCGTCCCCTACAAAGTTCCTATGCAATTCCAAACAGACCAAAACAAATGAAAAATGTTCTCTGCATACAACTCCACAATTGTCTCCTGTCCTCCCTCCTCCTCCTCCCTCAAGGTTTTCCAACGAGAAGTGGATACAGTGAGGATTCAGCCAGCCCTCTGCAACTTAACCCTGTTTGGAAGAGCACACCTGCATTTTTCCAAGCTATTGACTGAGAGGTGCTACTTGCATCTTGGTAGGGTTCAGTTTCAATGAAACCCTGGGAAATAATAGGATAAAATGATTAGTTTAAGGGCCTCTCACTTCCCTGCCGCCTTCCCATACCTGCCTCCCTTCCAAAAGGATAGTGCTAAACAGACATAACTATTTGTACAACTGGAATAGATTTATAAAATACCTCAATAATTTTTGCTAATTATATAATCTGTTGCAACTGTTCACAGCTTCCTGCCTGTTTGGCTAAGATTTCCAAGGGTACGTGAAGTTCACTTGTGGCACTTCATACATATCACCAGAAACCCATGGGAGAAGGCTGCTTCATATGTATCACCAAAACTCACAGGAGAAGGCTGCCTTCTTCCCACCCCAAAAGACTTCTTCATAGCACAAAGGTAAACATTTTCCAGGAAAGCCTTTGTCACCAGCAATCTGGCTTGGAAGCTGAGTGTGGCAGCCTGAGCCTTGTAGTCTCAGTTACTCATGCAACTGAGATGGGAGGACTGCTTGAGCCCACGAGGCTGAGGCTGCAGTGAGTCTTAATTGCACCACTGCACTCCAGCCTGGGCAACAGAGTGAGGCCCCGTCGAAAGAAGAAAGGAAGAGAGAGAGGAAGAAAGAGAAAGAAAGGAAGAAAGAGGAAGAGAGGAAGGAAGGAAGGAAGGAAGGAAGGAAGGAAGGAAGGAAGGAAGGAAGGAAGGGAGGGAGGGGAAAAAAAGGAAAGAAATGGAGAAAGAGAAAAAGGAAAGAAAGAGAAAGAAAAGAAAAAAAGGAAAAGGAAAGGAAAGGAAAGGGAAGGAAGGAAGGAAGGAAGGAAGGAAGGAAGGAAGGAAGGAAGGAAGGAAGGGAGGAATCTATCTGGCTTGGAGAGACTGGCTGTGAGACAGGATAATAAATTGGAGCTACTGAGGTCTTTAACCTTCAAATTGGGCTCCAGCATCATCATAAAGTTGATGGATCCCTGTTGAGGAACCTAGCTAAATACAGGCATTATCTAACTTTGTCCTCACAACTTCTATAAGATAGAGTATTTTTCTGTCTTTTTAGACATGAAGAGGTTTGCCCAAAATCACACATGTAGCTGTAGACCGGAGGTGCCAGGGATGGACCACAGAATTAACTTTCAACCTCTTTACCACTCTTTAATGAAGAGTGTGAGCTGGGTGTGACCACTAGGGGCAAGGGTCCCTACATATTTAACATAGTAAAGGTGAGGAAAGCTTTATCCTCACCCATTCTCTCCCCTAATCAATGACCCAAATGGAGACCAGGGGACAGCTGGGTACCAAATGCCCACTTAGAAGATATAAAGAACTAAAAGCAGGAAATGAAAAGTATAAAACCCAGTGAAATGGAGAAACAGCTTAAAAAACCGAATGACTTCTATGAACAGATTGAAGTTATAACTTGTGTTTCAAAAGACTATGCATAAAGTGCTTGGGTAAAACCACTGATAACAAATACAAAATATATAAGAGTATATGAATATTTAAAGCAAAAAGTCTTTGTGTAAGAAAAGTTCACAAACATACCCACCACCCCCTACAAAAAAAAAGACACACATTGCCAACTTTCAATTAGAAATTAGACCATCAATAAACTGCAAATTTTTTCTGCAATCTTTATTGATCTATTCATTCTGTTTAATAACAACGGTCATGTATCAAGTACTTCAGCAAAAAACTTCTCAGTCCTAGTCACAATTGGACAATTAATTGGTCAGTCAGGACTGCTCTTCTAAACTGTGCAGCTATATTAAATTATCTGAGCAAAACATAAATGCAAGTCCCAGAGGTAAACTACTATAAAAATTTTAACCACTGGTCTTCAAAGTCCTCTATTTCTTTGCAGAGGAGATAAGATCTGAGTTTCTTACCAATTTACACATTTTAACTTGAAACAAAAGCAAAAGATAACCACGTAATTGACATACAAAAACTGAAGCCATGAGGTGCACGGAATGAACCCCAGTGGCTCAGTGTCCTGCTTAAGTCATAAAAAATAACAGTAACGGTCCCTAAATTTCCCACAGGCTGGTAAACTTTGGAGATTTTTAGATATTTGCACTTCCCTGCCTGGGAATTTTTCCCCCACCCCTCCTCCCTCCTGTCTCAAGACAATGCCTTCAGCCTTTGAAACTGCATCCATTGTAAACAGCTCTGAATATTAACAAGGCCCAGAGTCCCCTTCGCTTTTAAAAGACCCCAGGGTTTCAAATTGCAGTCACTGAGGAGGGGAAAGTCCCCAGTGAGTAAATGTCACATAGCTCATTCAAAAGGAATTGAAAGTTAGGCTTGCTCCTGAAACTTAAAGTCCTTCTACCTATGGGGTAGGTCAGAGGAATCCCTTTTATGTTTTAAACAAACAAGGAAAAGAAGAAAAAAAAGACTCTGGTACAACCAACATTCTTTACTGCTTATAACAACTTTCAATTCAATGAATCCCTCTTCTACATTTCCCTCTCCTGTGGATGCCACTTTTTAAATAACCATAGGCTATTTTAAACAACCTCCACCCAGCTTTCCTATCTAACAGACCGACCTTCAGGGCTTTAGCAGGTGCACAGCACTGGGCCAGGTGCATTGTTAAGTCACACAAAACCCCAGTGCTCTCTCCCGCATTCCTGTCCACCCTGAAAGAGAGGATGCTGAAAAGACTTTGCACCAAGGAGACACCCCTGCAGAAGCGGGAGAGGCCCTTTCATTGTGATCATGGTGTCTGAGGGAGAGAAAGGTCAGCCAGAGGCCGTCCCAATGGACTCAGGGAAGCTTCAGGGAGAACCCAGGCAAAGTAATTAACACTGGAGGGAGGGAAGCTTTCAGCTCGGTGCAGAGCTGGGGAGATGGGACATGAGGACATCGACTAGCAACCAGCTCTCATCACACTACACTTAACGTTTCTTCATCTTTCTGAAGATGGTTCCAAGAATTACAGGTGATACGTCCAAAAGTCCAAAGTTTGTAAAATCTAGTAACCAAATATAATTATGCAAAAAGACAACACACTACTTTTTAAAACAGTCCCTTGAAAAGCGGAGCAGGAACAGTTCTGACATGTCCTAAAGACAAGAGGGACATTGTGTGCCAATACAGAGTTAATTTACACTGGGTGCTGGGGATCTCTGGACACTTCCCACTTCAGCAGTACTCAAAAAGTAGATATTATGGCCACAATTTCATATCAGCAAGACTTAAACAGTGTACCTTTTTCTCACGACAACCAGTATTATTTGCCAGAAACCTCACCTTACTCAAAAAAAGTTGTCAGACAGCTAGCAACAGACAAGTTCTCCCCCCTCAAGAGGGAAGACACTTGTTGCAAGAGAAAAGGACTCTGAGCTCAAGCTAAAGCTCCCTGAAACTCCAAGAGCACTTGCACCTTTCAGACTGTATTCTTGGCAATTAACCTGTATTTAAAATGCTCCCTATTCCAAACAACTCTTTCCCTGTCCCACAAATCGGAAGATGTTCAAAGTCTGTTGAGTTTAAGTGATATGGAGAAGGAAATATTTCAGGACCATCCATACAACAATCAACTTAAAAAAAACATGACTCTCAGTTTAGGTTCTGCAACAATTTGGTGATCTGCACTTTAAATTTAATTTGCATAAACAGGACGGGCAGTATTTTCCAAACCCTTAATTCACAACACCCTGCACACCTGGGCCTTCTAGCACAGCTGTAAAATTTGAAAGACAAAGGCCCTTTTTGCTTCACAAGTACAATGGCAACCACAGTTGGTGTTTATTGTCTAATGTAATCATAAGCACCACTTCTTTGCCAAAACTGGCAAGGTTAGATTTAAGCTAACTGATTTGGTATTGCAAACACATAGTACAAAGAGATCCAAATCAATAAACTCATCTTATGTGGCTTAGGACAACCACACTTGGTATACACTTTTGTGAATATCCTTGCATTTGAATGCTCTGTCATCTTTGCTCCACACTGAGAACAAAAATCAGGGTTTGTTCTTCCTCTGGGGCCTGCCGGCCTTCCTAATCCCAATCCCAATGGGCTACCATTCAGCTCTTAGAACACTGAAACTAGCAACATTTTGTGATTAAACACTGCTTAAATGTATGGCACAGGTAAGAGTCTAAGGTAAACTGTGTTTAATACTTTTTAAATAGCTCCTGAAGCCATGCTCTCAAAAATAATTTCAAAGAAAGCAAGTATCTGAGTTCTAAGAAGTTCAACTTCTTCTCAGGTTCTGGGAAGTTGGAATAAGGCTTGGCAGTGGCTTGGTGCTATTTATGAATGTGCTAGTTGGACCATGCCAATCTCACCTACGTAATGGGCTGGGAGACTCAAATTATGGCTTGACTACTACAACTATAAGCTATTGTGCTGAATAAGTTATCCTCAGGCCCCAGAAATTCACCGATTATCAGCTCCATTCTGTTTCTTCTATTCACACTGCATTGACATCCACTATTTAAAGTTTTCCTTTTCTTATAATAGGCCTAGAAGCAACTTCCACATTAGATGCACTGTTTACAAAAGAAAAAAAAAGAAGTCCCATAAAGCCACAGGTCCCCTGCTATCTCAAACCCACAGCCTGAAGTTGTTTGAATTAGCTGCAGTAAATCTAGTTCATGGGTTTATAAACTAGCTCAAAGCATTTTCTAGACACTGTGGGCTTAGAGCGTGTCAACTTGGTGAAACTATAAGATATTTCATTATATCATATACAGACACTTTCTCCCCTAAAGTCTTGCTGAATCTCAGCCAGGAATATAAACCATATAAATACTCTTATGGAAATTCCAGAATAAGACTCGAGACTAATGATTTAAATTCAGAAGTCTGAAGTCTAGAAAAAAAGAACACATTTGCTTGATTTGCCCTTAATCAGAAATAAGATAATTTCACAACTATTTTTCAAAGGATAGCCATTTTGTACTGCTCACTGTGTTGCTACATACTAACCAGAAATCACGCTGCTCGTATCTTAAAATCGAATCAGTCAACACCATAATCAGTATATTAAAGTCTACTGATGCTTAAAATACCCACTTTGGTATTTATCAATCATCAAATGTGTGAGTAAAAGAGAAGAACTTCAATTCTGAAGGTATTTATGCCATGTGAAATGTCACTCCTAGGCAACAGAAAGCCTAAAGAAATAACCAGTATGTTTGCTCCAAAAATTAAAGGGCAAGGCAAAGTGGATCTTGTGACCATAGGAAAGTGCAAATAAGAGGACACCCTGTCCTCTCTGGGAAGTTACTGCTGTGGAACTAAATGCCTTCCCCACAATGCCACTGACACATGGCATTGGGAGTCACTCTTCCAACAGGTGAACACTTAATAAGTTAATCTGATTCTGCCCACATGATTCAATTTAAAAAAAAACCTACCATATATAAGGGAAAAATCACAATACCCCAGACTAAATAAGATACTACCTAAGGACAATACTGGGCTCTATCTCCCAATACTTAACACAGCTCTGCCTCCACCCTACGATCACTGATTTTCACTAACTCAGTAAATTCCATAGAAGAAGTAGATATTGAAAATCTAACTGTAACTAAAGGGTCCTGGTCATCTTCAGAACTCTGTAGTACTTGTTGATGGAGCAGTGTCTGGGGCCAACTTAAAGATTCGTGCCCCATTTTGAGAGGTACAGGATCTTTACATTTAAAAGGAATTAACTTTTCTTCCCTTCAGAACCCCTTCAGAACCCAGTCCACATTTTCTTCAATCAAGCCACATTTAATAGGAATTAACTTTTTTTCCCTTCAGAACCCAGGCCACATTTTCTTCAATCAAGCCACAGGTGCTGGTTACAACTTGTGACACCAGTTTTCTCCTTTTAAAACAGCCATAGTCATGCCTGAGGTTACTACTGTGCCTTTCCTATGTTCTAGGAAAAATGTCCAATTATTCAACTGAAATGCGGACTATTTAAGCTAGGCCTTTTCTGGAAAGGTACTAATAGTTCTACAGAGATGCTAATTACCGATAACTGAACAGGATTTGACTCATGGACCAGATTTTTTTTAGAAGTAAAAGAGGGCTATTCTATTCTACCATGTTTACAGAAGTCTAATGCCTTTTTTTCCTGCCAAATCTCCTGTAAGAAGTGTCCCACTAAGTCCTAAATATGCCCACATCCTGACAGCACAGAAAAGAGCCTCTTTCGGGTGAAACAAATTGCTTAAATCAGCCAAGACTCCGGCACCCTCTCCTGAAGCAGCATTACTCCAAAACTCATTTGCACCATTTATGGAGGAGAGACTCATGAGGGTGGGCCCCACCCCACTGGATCAGCAAGCCCAATGGGGCCCCAGGGAACACACAGGAAGGGTCTGGAACAGAGTTTCGTATGCCAACCAGGCAGAAAAGGACAAACTCCCAGCACTCACAGGTCGCCAGGAACTGTCAAAGCCCTCTAACTCAGGGGTCCTCGGGGGAAGACTGCCTTCTGCCCCGCAGAAAGGCAAGTCAGGCCACCACGGTCTTTGGGGATCAGGAGACGGCTACACACACTATCAACTAATAAATAATGTAAACGAAAGATTGGAGCCAAGAGTCACCTTCATTCATTATCCACTGGAAAATCAAGGAGCTCAGACACCAAAGAGTTGGATTACAGCAGAGGAAAAGGAAACGCACCCACAGACCCCCACGCAGACTTCTTCACACTCTGCTCCAAACGTTTCCCACCCACTCATCCGCAAACACACTCAGCTCCAGATTCCCACTCGCTAACTCCCAGACGGCCCGCACGACGCGTGCTGACTAACCCCAAACCTCTACGACCCACGCTCGCTCGTCTCCAGACCTCACCAGGCATGCTCTTCTCCTCCAGGCTCTCTCGCACGCCTACTCCCCGGACCTCCACGCAGGGTCTCCCCTCCGCCAACCCAAGCTGACAGTCTTCCAGCACGCACAACTCCATACACACAACCCAGTCCACACCCCTCCCTGAGTACGAACCCCGCCGCCCCGTCCCCAAGTGACAGAGCCCCGTGGTGCAAGGAGGGCAGAAAGGGCGGCACTCACAGGCTCCGAGTCCAGGAGGGCAGGTCCCCGGGCAGCGCCGCCAGCCCGCGCCCACCGCAGTCCACCGAGTCCCCAGCGCAAGTGCAGGCGGCCGCGCAGGGAGCCCGTGGGCCGGCCGCGGCGGTCGCCGGCTCCAGCCGAAGCAGCAGCAGCAGCCAGGGAAGGAGAAGGCAAGGCGAGCGGCGCGGGGCCCCGAGCGCTCCCCGGACCGGGCGCGCCATCTTGTCTGGAGCGCGCTGCGAACTCCGGGCGCGGGGACTGTGAGGACCCGAACGGCCGCAGACGCGGGCGGGCCCGCGGGGCGCTCCGCTCGGCTCTAGACTCCGCGCCGGGGCATGGCCCCCGCCCCAAGTTCTCTCTGAGGCCGCGGCTCCGGCACTCAGCGGGCTCCCGATGCCCGGGCCACTCCGCAGCACCCGGCAGGGGCCGCAAACCCCGCGCCCATCCGGGTCGGCCGGCCCGCCCGCGCTCGCTGCGAACTCTGCCGATTCGGGCAGGGCGTACCCAGGCTGCGCTCCTCGTCGCCTGGCGCACGCCGAGTGCCGCTACAGACACCGGCCGAGGGCAGTGCTGCCGCTGCGCCTGGAAGGCAGGCGTTCAGCCCCGCAGCCCGAGCTCGTTGCCGGCGGGCATCTTCCTCTCGGTGCAGGGCGCAAAGCCGTAGACCCCCGGGCTGGACGGCGCGGCCGGCCCCGCGCTAGGAGGTCCCCGTGCGCCTCGCTCTCCGCGGGCCGCGGGCAGAGGGCGAGCGCGCGCGCAGTCTTCGGTTTCGCACTGCTCCTCCGCGCAGCAAGAGTCCCGCCGACCTCGCGGCCGAACAATCAGCCGGTTGCTGCTTGCTTCCCCGCGGCCCAGCCCCGGCCAGTCCCCCAGACCCCGCCCCCGGCCGCTCTCCCGCACACACCCCCTGGGCTCCGCTCCCCGCGGCCGCCTGCCGGCCCNCG
>NW_016804543.1:380673-383591 GCF_001698545.2 Rhinopithecus bieti | reverse complement strand
AAAATCAAGGAGCTCAGACACCAAAGAGTTGGATTACAGCAGAGGAAAAGGAAACGCACCCACAGACCCCCACGCAGACTTCTTCACACTCTGCTCCAAACGTTTCCCACCCACTCATCCGCAAACACACTCAGCTCCAGATTCCCACTCGCTAACTCCCAGACGGCCCGCACGACGCGTGCTGACTAACCCCCAAACCTCTACGACCCACGCTCGCTCGTCTCCAGACCTCACCAGGCATGCTCTTCTCCTCCAGGCTCTCTCGCACGCCTACTCCCCCGGACCTCCACGCAGGGTCTCCCCTCCGCCAACCCAAGCTGACAGTCTTCCAGCACGCACAACTCCATACACACAACCCAGTCCACACCCCCTCCCTGAGTACGAACCCCCGCCGCCCCGTCCCCAAGTGACAGAGCCCCGTGGTGCAAGGAGGGCAGAAAGGGCGGCACTCACAGGCTCCGAGTCCAGGAGGGCAGGTCCCCGGGCAGCGCCGCCAGCCCGCGCCCACCGCAGTCCACCGAGTCCCCAGCGCAAGTGCAGGCGGCCGCGCAGGGAGCCCGTGGGCCGGCCGCGGCGGTCGCCGGCTCCAGCCGAAGCAGCAGCAGCAGCCAGGGAAGGAGAAGGCAAGGCGAGCGGCGCGGGGCCCCGAGCGCTCCCCGGACCGGGCGCGCCATCTTGTCTGGAGCGCGCTGCGAACTCCGGGCGCGGGGACTGTGAGGACCCGAACGGCCGCAGACGCGGGCGGGCCCGCGGGGCGCTCCGCTCGGCTCTAGACTCCGCGCCGGGGCATGGCCCCGCCCCAAGTTCTCTCTGAGGCCGCGGCTCCGGCACTCAGCGGGCTCCCGATGCCCGGGCCACTCCGCAGCACCCGGCAGGGGCCGCAAACCCCGCGCCCATCCGGGTCGGCCGGCCCGCCCGCGCTCGCTGCGAACTCTGCCGATTCGGGCAGGGCGTACCCAGGCTGCGCTCCTCGTCGCCTGGCGCACGCCGAGTGCCGCTACAGACACCGGCCGAGGGCAGTGCTGCCGCTGCGCCTGGAAGGCAGGCGTTCAGCCCCGCAGCCCGAGCTCGTTGCCGGCGGGCATCTTCCTCTCGGTGCAGGGCGCAAAGCCGTAGACCCCGGGCTGGACGGCGCGGCCGGCCCCGCGCTAGGAGGTCCCCGTGCGCCTCGCTCTCCGCGGGCCGCGGGCAGAGGGCGAGCGCGCGCGCAGTCTTCGGTTTCGCACTGCTCCTCCGCGCAGCAAGAGTCCCGCCGACCTCGCGGCCGAACAATCAGCCGGTTGCTGCTTGCTTCCCCGCGGCCCAGCCCCGGCCAGTCCCCAGACCCCGCCCCCGGCCGCTCTCCCGCACACACCCCCTGGGCTCCGCTCCCCGCGGCCGCCTGCCGGCCCACGTTGGACGCTTTGCAACAGCGCCCCGCCACGCCTCCCTGCCTGCTGCTCATTGGCTGCCGGAGTCCACCGTGGCCAGCCTCGAGGGCCATTGGAGCGCTCTTCGTGATCCTGCCCCTCCCGCTTTGCCGGCTACCCCGCCCCCACACTCTTTTCCCACCCAAGGTGTGAAGGGCGGGAGACTGGGAGGAGAACGGGAGGGATGGCCCCCGCCTCTTAAAGGAGACATGCAGGTTGTTGTTGGAGAACAGCGACGTGGGCTGGGGAAAGGAGGCGTGAATATATGCCCTCTGCGTCTAGAGGAGGAGAGAAAGTTAAGAGGGTAACGCCCCCATTTTGGAGCTGTCTGGCCCCGAGGCTTTTTACGTCCTCCTCAGGCTGCAAGCAGGACTGCAGATTAGAAGCAAACCCTCGTCCATTTTCCAGGTGCTTTTCAAGAGCGAAGACACAGGTTTAAAACTTAACACATTTCTTCCTGACTGGGACATCCTTGGTTATTTCATGAGGCGTGGTCCCCTTCCTCCTCGAACAGCCTGGAGCATCTGCTCCTGACTTGCTCTTCACGTTTTAAATCCAGCAATATGTCCTTGATTACCAAAATGAATGTGTGCTGCAGAAACCTAGTCTCAAAGGTGCACCCTCGGCTGGGAGTGGTGGCTCACGCCTGTAATCACAGCAGTTTGGGAGGCCAAGGCGGGCGGATCACCTGAGGTCAGGAATTCGAGACCAGCCTGGCCAACATAATAAAACCACGTCTGTACTAAAAAAGAAAAATACAAAAATTAGCCAGGTGTGGTGGTGCACGCCTGTAATCCCAGCTACGGGATGTTGAGACAGGAGAACCGCTTGAACCCCGGAGGCGGAGGCTGCAATATGCAGAAACTTGTCACTGAATTGTTACTGAATTCCAGCCTGGGTGACAGAGCGAAACTCTGTCTCCAAAAAAAAGAAAAAGAAAAAAAAAAAAAAAAAAAAAGGTGCACTCTCTTTCCCAGCCCCTAGTGAGTTGAAAGGTACTTCTAGAAAAGCTCCAGCATTTGATAAAGGGGTTGCTTTGTTGTTGTTGTTGTTGTTGGGTTTTTGTTTTAATCAGTCTTTTTAAAATGATTTTCAAGAAGCCATAGTGTACTCGTAAGGGACGGGGTTAAAGGAGAAACAATAGTTACAAAGCTTCTAGTTTTGGCTCTTAAAGATCAGACCATAGTAGTTGTGTGTTATGATAGTACATGGTAACGTTAAAGCAGACACACAGACATGGACACATTGAGAAAAAAGGAAAAAGATTACCACTGTAACATATAGCTGCCCTCTGAGCGTTTTGGTTTGCTGGTGTCTCATATCCCTTTCCAAGAGTATGCAAATTACTAACAAAACTGCGCACATTGTCAGGAAGATTAAGCAGGTCAAGTCTGTTGAAAAACATTTGCTCCAGAACATTAAATCTGAGTTGTGTTTTATGGAAGTGGGGTGGGGTTGGAGGTAAAGAGGAGAAGATGCTCCTTAGGGAAAAAAAAGCAAAAAAAAAAA
>NW_016804543.1:335681-380336 GCF_001698545.2 Rhinopithecus bieti | reverse complement strand
AAAAAAAAAAAAAAAAAAGGAAAGGGTTTATTCCATTTTTGACACAATCTAAGAGGTTTGCTTTAATTGAGATACACTAAATGTATTAAACTTTCCCTTAGCCATAAGATCACCTCTTTTATTTAGCCAAAATGTAATCTTTCTATCCCTTCCTCCCCTTTTTCCTTCTTCCCTTTCTGATTCATTGTGCTCTCAGATAATGGTGCCTCATTTTTTTTTTTTTTATTTTGCATGATCTCAGCAGTGATGCCCCAAGCAGTACTCAAATATGTGGGTAAATCAATTCAAATCTAATTCCCAAGAAAGATTATCAGAAAAATGCTGCACCTGACCCATTCCACCCAGAGCTTTAACCAGCTTTTATGTTTTATATGTAATCCACATAAACATACATATACCTTCCATCTGGACGAGAAGAAATACGTCCTTTTGTTCTATCCCTTTTAGTAAAAATAATAATAAGCAGGGGAATGGAATTAAAAGACCTTAAATTTATGAAGTTCTCTAGGTCAGTGTTTAAGTTTTTCACGACCAAAGAACACAAAACAGTAATTTAATGCAGAATACCCACAGCCGTTTCCTGAAATGAAACTGTCAGATCCTCGGCGTCCCCACCCCACAATAAAACAGCATATGCAGCAAAAATGAATTGAAATGACTGAACCTCTTGAGATGCTGACCTAAAATTATCTTTCAGGTTTGTCTCATTTCTAGTACTATAAAAATGGGTAATTCTTGTAAAATGTTTTTTTCAAATGTGTATGGGTGTACTTGTGAGATGCTTTTTTGGAATCCTAGTGTTCTGGAGGATAGAATTCAAGAATATGCAAGGTGAGGGAATGCCCACAAATCTAAAGCATCCCTTGTGGTCTGGTTACCATGCAGCCAGAGAAAAGGATTCCAAAGCCAGGGCACACTTGGGGGGACAGGGCGCCTGAGCCTTGGCAGTTCCTCTCGTCTACAGCAAAGCATGAAGTCATGTCTGCTCCCCATACCATGTATGGAAGTTTGCCCACATACTAGCAACCTGCTTGTGATTGCAATGAGAGTGTGAACTTGGAGAGCAGTGATATCCAGCTCAGGGGGGAATTCATCTGCAGCCACCGCCTAAGATGAAGGAGATCTCAACAACAAGAATGGCCAATGTCTAGGGGAATCTATGTTCCTGCTCATAAAAGTGCAAGTCTTGGTCCATTCAGCACAGAGCAACAGTTGATTTGGGTATTGTAGGTCCTTATTTTCCTCACAGTGCAACTTTGATCATTTTAAATGCTTATTCCTTGAATGAGTCATCCAGGAATTTTAGATTTTCCAGTTCATTTTCATCTACCCCAGGGAGAGCATGGAATCAAATCCCCATTGAGAATCTCTGCAGGTCTCTCTTGACTACAGAAGCCCTAGCAGTTAATCATCCTAAACCCGCTGCTTGAGAGAGGAACCCAAAATCTAAATAGCCAGAAATCTATTGGGGAGAGAAGCAAATAACAAAATAACAGGAAAGAAGGTTAACCATAGGGATTTTTTTTTTAAAAAAAACACAGCTTCCTGGGGACTGAATTTGTGCCAGTTTGCTATAGTTCTAGGTGGTGTGGTCTTTAGTGGTTTTAAAGAATGCTGAGATTCAGAGGTGCTTTCTTAATGTTAGGTGAGATTTTACACTACGTTTAGTACATTAAAAAAGCACTAGGGCACCATTCAGGAGAGCTGGGTTCCAGCCAGGCCTTGTTATCCGTTAAACCTTTGGTCAGTCATTTTCTCTCTTGGAGCCTCAGTTTTCTCAAATAGAAAACACGGGTCCGGGCACGGTGGCTCACACCTGTAATCCCAGCACTTTGGGAGGCCGAGGTGGGTGGATCACCTGAGGTCAGGAGTTCAAGACCAGCTGGCCAACATAGTGAAACCTCATCTCTACTAAAAATACAAAAATTAGCCAGGTGTGGTGGCACACACCTATAGTCCCAGCTACTTAGGAGGCTAAGGCAGGAGAATCGCTTGAACCTGGGAGGCAGAGGTTGCAGTGAGTCGACATCACACCATTGCACTCCAGCCTGGGAGACAAGAGCAAAACTCCATCTCAAAAAATATATATATATATAAAAGAAAAATAGAAAACAAGGATAGTGGTACTTGACCTGGGTGCTGAGTGAGTACAGAAGGATCATTTTGATAAAGGACACAAGGGGCATTATAAACTGTTTAGGTCTACATACATGTAATTGTTTTCAAGGTGTTATTGAATTGTTAACTCTGAAAAACTGAGAGCCCATATGTATAATATAGATGGAAAATCTTAGCAGGCTCTTTCAACAGGAAAGTTTCTTGTCCGGGAATGTGACAAAGGGTTAATAATTACCTATAAAACCCCTGAAGACTTGCAGGGTGATGACAGCCCTGCTTTGAGCCTGTTTTGTATCTCTCTTCCAAGGAAAATAAAACTGTGTACTCATTAACTCCTTCCTCGCAATAATCTTGTCAAGGAGATGGATGGGTGGAGAAGGTAAGAGAAGAGGCTAATGAGTCTGCGAATAGAATATAAAAAGAGAAAGATTTTGAGATCTCCCCATCCCCCATTCCAACATTTGCCTTTGATGGAGGTGGTTTTCTTGTGCAATCTCTGGCTACTGAAATATTGGTTAATGCCCAAACAGTGCCAAGCTGCAGCTGCTGCAGTTCCACAGCAAGAATGGTTGTTGCCTGCAGCTCAGCTGTGACCCTTCACAGGTTCTGCCCTCCTCCACAGAGCACCATCAACAGGGGCCAAAAACCTTTAGAGTCCACTTTCTACACAAAGTAGAACCTTGCCACTTGTCCTTGCCTTGTGAATGTGAAATGTTTACTGGTTCACTGAAAGGATGAAAAAAAATGTATCAAAGGTATGAGCATTTTAGAATTCTGAGACTGTGATTCTGGAGAGATGGTCATTGTAAGAGGCAGTCCCTTACCTTTGACGGTGATGATGATGGGATGGGCTAATTACATCATCACCAGAGACCACACCCCTCTCTCCCAATCTACTGCCTTTGCAAATGTCACTCCGAGAAGTACATGAGGTCGAGTGCAGGGAGGAATCAAAGTTTATGCCTCACTGCCAGCAACTCAGAACTAACACTTCAATGTATATAAAGAACAGCACATTGATCATAACTTATAATAATAATCTTTATGAAGTCATATACCTTACATTTTTCAAAGCACTGTCACATGATAACATCGGTTATCATTTACGGAGCACTTTTTATGTGTCTTTCACGTTGTTAAGTGCTTTATATACTTTTTTCAGTGAGGTAGGAGCTAAGAAAAATGTTTAAGGCCACACAAGCTAATAACTGACAGGGCCAAGATTCCAAACCAGTTCTGTGGACACCAAAGATCTATTTTGGGCTGGGCACAGTGGCTTAATGCCTGTAATCCTAGCACTTTGAAAGGCCAAGATGGGTGGATCGCTTGAGGTCAGGAGTTTGAGACCAGCCTGACCAACATGGTGAAATCCCTTCTCTACTAAAAATACAAAAATTAGCTGGGTGTGGTGGTGCGTGCCTGTAGTCCCAGCTACTCAGGAGGCTGAGACAGGAGGATCACCTGAGCCCAGGAGGCAGAGGTTGCACTGAACCCAGATCGAGCCACTGCATTCCAGCCTGGGTGACAGAGCAAGACCCTGTCTCAAAAACAAACAAAAAAACCCAAAGATCTATTTTCACATTTGAGCCTCCTAAACTTTGAATATGAAAATTGTTATTGTTCCCACCTTACAGATGAGAAAGCTGAAGTTCAGTGATTGTCCCAAGGTCACACAGCATCAGTAATAAATAGAATCTTAAAGCACAGGTTTCATCACAACCACCACCACACGTACTTTATATTCAGTGAATGTCTTGTGAAGTGTATCATGAAGCTTCTTTCTCAAGGATGTCATGAGAATGGATGTGATTTCTTTGCTTTTTCATATTTACTAACAGATTTCCAGAGTTTCCTCTATGATTAATACGTTAAAATTTTAAAGGATAAATATATTGACTTTTTTCTTCCCCATAAACAGCAGCACTTGTATAACAACAGTGGTTAATATTACTGAGCACTTACTTTCTGCTAGGCATTATTTACATCATGGCTTAATTTCACTGAAGAGTTCTATGAGATACCTTAGAGATCGTCATCTTACATGTGAAGTTACTGAAACTCTGAGGTCAATCCACTTGCCCACATTACACCCTAATTAGGTGCTGAGCAGGATGAGGCTCACAGCTAATCTACCCCAATCACACACCCTGTCTTAAATTATTCTCGCTTTTGATTATTTTTCCTGTTTATCTCCCCCTCCAGACTAGTAGCTCATTCAGTTAAGCGTAAGTTAAAAGACTGAGTCTAAATCCCTTCTTGGTATTCCTGTTGTCTAGCACAATTCCAAGGCACATGGTAGGCACAGGGACAATATTTGCTGAGTGAGTCTTGCCTGCCCTACAAGGAGGGAGAATTATCAAGCCTCTTTCCTCCCCCATTTTATTTTATACATGCTTGCTATTCAAATCTGTGTGCTGGCCACATCAATATTACCTGGAGCTTCTCAGAAATGTGAATCTTAAGGCCAGGCACGGCGGCTCATGCCTGTAATCCCAGCATTTTGGGAGGCTGAGGTGGGCGGATCACCTGAGGTCAGGAGTTCAAGACCAGCCTGGCTAACATGGTGAAACTCTGTCTCTACTAAAAATACAAAAATTAGCCGGGCATGGTGGCATACACCTGTAGTCCCAGCTACTCGGAAGCCTGACGCAGGAGAATCACTTGAACCAGGGAGGCAGAGGTTGCAGTGAGCTAAAATCACACCACTACACTCCAGCCTTGGTGACAAAGTGAGATTCTGTCTCAAAAAAAAAAAAAAAGCAATTTCAAAAATAAAGACAAGCATGTGGTTGGCATTATTGCACCTAAACTGAAGAGAGCATGCAAAACATCTGCTGCCCATGAGATTTTGGTAAAATCCTCTCGTGTCATTCAACTGTCTTTTCCTTCACCATGCATTCAGACTAATAAAAAGCATTTGCGAATTTTATAGCCTGTTATATTTGTTTCCAAAAGGACAGTTGTGTTTATGACACATTTCAAATTTATTATAAACATACAGACAGACACATATTATATGCTTTTCACTGTCATTCTTATCCATGAGCTACATTCTTTAGATAATCATTTAACTATCCTTATTTCCCTGGGGGAACTTGACACTATTCTTGGATTTAGATGCTATAAATCAAAGAAAAGTCTTTGTCTTTTCCACAACTCTTTCTTATTTGAAGTGCCTTGACTGGGTACTATTTGGAGAAGGCAGCTGTACAGAATAATTGTCTGCCGACGGCCACTAGCATTTCTCCCCTCAAGAGGCAAAGTCTATTTTCTCTCCCTCTTAAATCTGGATTGGCCTTGTGCCTTGCTCTCACTGATAGAATGCAGTAGGGTACCAGTTCTGGGCCTGGCAACTTTGTTTCTCACCCACTTCCTACCCAGAGCTGTCATGTAAGGACATGCCCTCCTAGAGATAGAGGCCCTGGAGGAGAAGAGACCATGGAGAGAGAGAGAAGTAACGTGGAAGAAAACTGGGTGGCCCAGCCAACAGCCAGCATCATAACCCCAGACATGAGAGTGAACTCCTTTTGGACCTTTTAGCACAGACCGGCTAAATGAAACTGCACAAATGAGCCTTGCCAACATCACATGAGCAGGGCTAAGCCATCCCCAAGAGTCTTGCCCAAATTCCTGACCCACAAAACCATGACCAATAAAGAAAGCTCTTGTTTTAAGCCACTGAATTTTGGGGTGACTTGTTATGCAGCCATAGATAACTGAGATAACAAGTGTGGCTAAGTGAGCATGCAATAAAACGTGAGTGGATTTTGGGGGGAGGAATAACGTCTAATCAAATAAACCTGTCATTAAGAGTGTCAAAAAAATTAGTTTTATCAGTTGACCTTCCTGACATGTTTGTCAGGGCCCTTGATTGAATGCAACACACTAACTGGCTGATGCCATCAAATAAAACTTCTTAGGTAATAAATATTCTGGTTCTTCAGCAGGTCACAAAACAGGTTCCCTTCCACTTCTCTTGGAAACAGGTATGAGAGAAATGCAGAGGATCTGCTTATTTATAAAAGGTGTGTTCTCTTATGTAACCCCATGGCATCCAGGTAAAATAACTGATTGAGAGGATGAAATAATTGAAGTTCTATTCTTCACAAAAAGATCAGATAAGGCTTAACGTGTTTACGGCATTTTTCATAAGGGACAAATAAATGAATATTTTAAAATGGAATTCCAGCCATAAAATTGACATTGAGATACAGAGTTTGTGGGCATGTTTTGGTAGGGGTGACAGTGGTGGGGATTATATCTCTTAGCTGTGTGCTAACCTTTAAGTTCTGCAAGGCATAGCTTACTGCCTCCTTATATATTTTCCAGCTCTCATTTCTTAGAAGCCATCATTGTGAAGCAGTGCTGCTTACAAAATCAAGTTAGCTAAGTCCCTGCCATCAGAGAGTTTATAATCTGATGGTATTGTTAACTGCTGGGTCCCCAGGATCTAGAACAGTGCCTGACAAATAGCAGGCATTCAGTACATATTACTGAACTAATACATGATCAAATGAACGAATGGTTTTCTGTATGCAAACCTCATTTTCCAGTCAAGGCTATAAGCAGGTCACAGGAAGCAGGCCACAGAGTCACAGACTATTGGAAGACAAAGGGATTTTGTGTCTTTGAGTGCAATGGGTCAGGGTGAAGCCTGCCGGATCAGATCTGCCAGGTCAGAAACTTCTGGTGACCAACCACCTAGGTTTGGAACTCAGGGGTTTCCCAGGTCATGGAACTTCAAGTGCTAAACTAGGAAAAGTTCTGGAAAAATCAGGACAAATTGGTCACCCTAATTGGAATCCTAGTTTCTAAATGCACATTTAGAAACTTTTGCATGCCATATAGCTAAGCTATATGAGAACCTACTACAGTATGCATCAGGAAATAACTTGAGTGCTTCAAATGCATCAACTCATTTGATCCTCCCTACAGCCCTATGAGGCAGAACTATTAAAATCTTTTCTTTCTGTAAAATAGAACACTGAGGTGCAGAAGGAAGTAATCTGCTAAAAGTCACACAGCTAGGAAATTAGACTCCAGAGCTCACACTTTATTATTATTATTATTATTATTATTATTGACACAGGGTCTTGCTGTGTAACCCAGGTTGGAGCACAGTGGTGCAATCTCAGCTCACTACATCCTCCATCTCCCAGGCTCAAGTGATCCTCGCATCTCAGCCTCCTGAGTAGCTGGGACTAAGGTGTGTGCCACCATGTCCAGTTACGTTTTTGTATTTTTAGTAGCGACACGGTGTCTCCTTATTAGCCAGGCTGGTCTCGAACTCCTGAGCTCAAGCGATCTTCCAGCCTCAGCCTCCCAAAGTGGTGAAATTACAGGCTTGAGCCACTGCACCCGGCCCAGAACTCACACTTTAAACCAGCACTCTCATATACTTTATTATAGTAGATTCCCAGCTCCTTCTCAAAAATTTTTTTAACCTTGTTCCTTTGTTTGTATTCACAACACCTTTTGCGGTTTCCAGTTATTTTTAGATTTGGTCAGCCCATTTTGTACCTGACTCTTTCCAACAGTAGAGCTAGAGCCTGAGGCCAGGGACCTCCACTCTACCCCGCCAGGGTCTCTCACAGCACCTGAGATGAGAAAGGCTCAGGACAGATGTGTGGAATGAATGCAGTAGACATGAAACATCGTAGGTTGACTGAAGGACTGATTGAGGTAGATTTCTAGCTCAAAGGGAATCTAATATTAACCAACATCTGCCATGTTTCAGCCACCATCCAGGTAAAAATGCTGGCCAAACTTGGGCTTCACAGGGATTAATTTGGCCTGAAGTGTTTATTTTCAAAATTTGAATTTGACCTGCCTTTAGGACGTAGGCATCTGCTGTCTTAATTTATATTTCCTGCCTGCCCACCCCATCAGGCATTTGAGTTTGCAATTATGATCCCAGCCTTTCTCTAACATTAATTTATCCTTTACAGCAAGCCTCTGTAGTAGGCATTTCCGTCGACAGTTTATAAATAGAAAACTAAAGCTTGGAAAGCATAGGTAACCCGGTCAAAGTCAAAAACTTACGAATTGGGGAATAGTACTCAACTCAGGGCTGACTCCTCTTGCTATATCCACCCCTTCACTCCTTAGCCACTAAGTTCCTCTAGGCATCACATGAACGGGAGAGTTATTACTTCTCAGTCTACATGTCTGTTTTTTTTTTTTTTTTTTTTTTTTGAGACGGAGTCTCGCTCTGTCGCCCAGGCTGGAGTGCAGTGGCCGGATCTCAGCTCACTGCAAGCTCCGCCTCCCGGGTTTACGCCATTCTCTCGCCTCAGCCTCCCGAGTAGCTGGGACTACAGGCGCCCGCCATCTCGCCCGGCTAATTTTTTGTATTTTTTTTTTAGTAGAGACGGGGTTTCACCGTGTTAGCCAGGATGGTCTCGATCTCCTGACCTCGTGATCCGCCCATCTCGGCCTCCCAAAGTGCTGGGATTACAGGCTTGAGCCACCGCGCCGGGCCTACATGTCTGTTTTACAAGGGTGAGGCTTCTACACAAACAGTGAGACTCTGCCTGCATTCAATACAGTCAATCCAAATGTGTCCCAGGGTCTCCTAAATGCTTCTCTCCCATGATTCACCACCTCTCCTGTGCCCCCCAATAGAACATAGTGTTCTGGAAGCTAAGTAGGAGGGATAGTTCACTGTGGGAAATGCTTTTGGAAGATCTAGGTGAGAACTAAGAGCTGACCATTGGATTTAGCATCAGACTTTATTGTAACCTTGATGGTGGCTCTTTTGGTGAAGTAGAGAGAACAAAGGCAAGATTAGAGTATTAAAGAGAGAACTGAAGATAATCATAATTTGGCACAATGATGATAGCCCTTTTGAGGAGTTGTGCTATCAAAGCTAACAGAGAAATGGGATGATTGCTGGAGAGGAAAGTGGAATCAAGAGAGTTTGTTTTATTTTGAGATGAGAGAAATAACATGGCATTTTTAATGATGGAAATACATTTGTAGAGAATAGAAACAAATCAATAATGTACTAAGGGAAGGGGAGAAACGTGAGAGCAATATTCTTGAGTAACCAAGAGTGGACAAAGGGAGAGGATGATTTTCCCTGGGACCAAAGAGTCTTAAAGAAGCTGGAAGGCAGATTACAAGCACACCTTGGAGATATTACAGGTTTGGTTCCATACCACTACATTAAAACAAATATTACAATAAAGAGAGTCACAACTATGTTGGCTTCCCAGTGCATACAAAAGTTATGTTTATACTGTTCCATAGTCTAATAAGCATGCAATAGTGTATGTCTAAAATAAATTGTATATCTTACTTTTAAAATGTATTACTAAAAAATGCCAATGATCATCTGAACATTCAGCAAGTTGTAATCTTTTTGCTGGTGGTGGGTCTTGCCTCAGTATTTATGAGGGTGGCGGTTGCTAAGGCTGAGATGATTGTGGCAATTTCTGAAAATAAGACAATACTGAAGTTTGCTGCATAGACTGATTCCTCCTTTCGCAAGATTTCTCTGTAGCGTGCCATGCTATTTGATAGCATTTTACCCATGGTAGAACCTTTAAAATTGGAGTCAATCCTCTCAAATCCTGCCTCTGCTTTATCAACTAGGTTGATGTGAAATTCTGAATTCTTGGGCATTTCAACAGTGTTTACAGCATCTTCACCAGAAGCACATACCATCTCAAGAAACCACTTTCTTTGCTCATGCATAAGAAGCAACTCTTCAACTGCCCACGTTTGAGCATGAGATTGCAGCAATTCGGTCACATCTTCAGGCTCCACTTCAAATTCCTGTTCTCTTACTATTTCCACTACATCTGCAATTCCTTCCTCCACTGAAGTCTTGAAACCCTCAAAGTCATCCATAAGGGTTGAAATAAACTTTTTCCAAATTCTTGTTAATTTTGAAGAACATTCATGGCTTCTAAAATGGTGAACCATTTCCAGAAGAGTTTAGATTTACTTTGCCCAGATCCGGCAGAGGAATCACTATCTATGGCAGCTGAAATACATTATGAAATATATTTCTTAAATAATAAGACTTGAAAGTTGAAATTACTCCTTGATCCATGGGCTGCAGAATGGATGTTGTGTTAGCAGGCATGAGAACAACATTCATCTCCTTGTACATCTTCATCTGAACTCTTGGGTGACCAGGAGCATTGTCAATAAGCAGTGATATTTTGAAAGAAATCCTTTCCTCTGAGAAGTAGGTCTTAACAGTGGACTTGAAATATTCAGGAAATCATGCTGTAAACAGATATACTATCATCCAGGTTTTGTTCCATTTCTAGAGCAGAGCATCATTATTAAAAACCCTAAGGTTATCAGAATGGTCAATGAGCAATGGTTTCAACTTGAAAAGTCATCAGCTGCATTGGCCCTAACCAAAGAATCATCCTGTCCTTCAAAGCTTTAAAGCCAGGCATTGATGTTTCTTCTCTAGCTAAGAAAGTCCTGGATGGCATCTTCTTCCAATAGAATGCTGTTTCATTTACACTGAAAATCTATTGTTTAGCATAGGCACTTTCAGCTACGATCTTACCTAGATCTTCTGGATAATCTGCTGCAGCTTCTCCATCAGCACTTGCTGTTTCACCTTGCACTTTTATGTCATAGAAATGGCTTTTTCGTTAAACCTCATGAACCAACCTCTTCTAGCTTCATAATTTTCTTCTGTAGCTTTATCACCTCTCTCAGCTTTCATAGAATTGAAGAGAGTTGGGGCCTTGCGCTGGATTGGTCTCTGGCTTAAGAGAATGTTGTGGCTGGTTTGATCTTCTGTCCAGACCACTTACACTTTCTTCATATCAGCAATAAGGTTGTTTAGCCTTTTTTTGGTTTTTTCTTTTTAAGCATTCCTGTGTTCACTGGGGTAGCACTTTTTCTTTCTTTCTTTTTTTTTTTTTTTTTTTTTTTTTTTGAGAAGTGGTCTTACTCTGTCACCCAGGCTGGAATGCAGTGGCGTGATCTTGGCTCACCGCAGCCTCTGCCTCCCAGGCTCAAGTGATCCTCCCACCTCAGCTTGCTGAGTAGATGAAACCACAGGCGTGTCCCACCAAGCCCGAATAATTTTTTATATTTTTGGTAGAAACAGGGTTTCGCCATGTTCCCCAAGCTGGTCTTGAACTCCTGAGCTCAGGAAATCCACCCACCTCGGTCTCCCAAAGTGCTGGGATTACAGATGTGAGCCACTGCGCTTTTAATTTATTTCAAGAACTTTTCCTTTGCATTCACAACTTGGCTAACTGGTGCAAGAGGCCTGGCTTTCAGCCTATCTCAGCTTTCAACATGCCTTCCTCACTAAACTTAATTATTTCTAGCTTTTGATTTAAAGTGAGAGACGTGTGACTCTTCCTTTCACTTCAACACGTGGCGGCCAGTGGACAGTTATTTATTGGCCTAATTGCAATATTGTTGTGTCTCAGGAAATAGGAGGCCCAAGAAGAGGGAGAGAGACTGGGAAATGGTGGCTGCTGGAGCAGTCAGAACACGCACCACATTTATCTGTTAAGTTTGCCATCTTCTATGGCATGGTTTGTGGCGTCTCCCCAAAATAACAATAGTAATATCAAAGATCACTAATCACAGATCACTAAAACAGATATAATAACAACGAAACAGTTAAAAATATTGTAAGAATTACCAAAATGTAACAGAGACACAAAGTGAAGACACGCTATTGGAAAAATGGCCCTGATAAGCTTGCTTGATGCAGGATTGTCACGAACCTTCAATATATATTTTTTTTAAAGCATTATCTGCACAGCATAATAAAATGAGGTGTGTCTCCTTATACAGAGCAGGTAGCCATGGTAGTAGGAGTTTCCAGCTATTCTCTCTCTCTCTTTTTTTTTTTTTTTTTTTTTTGAGATGCAGTTTCACTCTTGTTCAGCCCAGGCTGGAGTGCAATGGCACGACCTTGGATCACTAAAACCTCCACCTCCCTAATTCAAGCGATTCTCATGCCTCAGCCTCGCGAGTGGCTGGGATGACAGACAACCACCACCATACCCAGCTAATTTTTTGTATTTTTTAGTAGAGACGGGGTTTCACCATGTTGGCCGAGCTGGTTTCGAACTCCTAATCTCAGGTGATCCTGCTGCCTCGGCCTCCCAAAGTGCTGGGATTACAGGTGTGAGCCACTGCGTTCAGCCTTCCTATTCTCTTCTGATTGTTTCTATTTTCTTAGTGAAATAGAAGGCAAGATCATTGGCTGAGAGGGATAATAAGGGTAGAGGTGATGGAGGTTTAAGGAATCATGAGAAGGCAAAATAGAAGATGTGGTTGTAAAGAGGGATGCTTGATTGTAAGGGGATTGCTATTATTAACAAGGTAAGGTATGACTGTGGGAGGAAGCAGCTGAGAATAGAAGAGCAAGGTCAAGCACTCAATAAATATTTGTCAAATGATGAATGAAAACAAAATCACTGGAGATAATGTGATTCAAAATGTGGGAGGCCAGGAGAGTGAAAAGATCATTTGCATGGTTATGAAAATTACCAAGAATTATGATGGAAAGATTACTGTGAGAGTGAAAGTGGATCAGGAGTTAAAATCTTTTAAGGATCAGTAGATGACTGCTACAAGGTACCAGAGAGTTTGGGGAGGTGTGGATGAGTGAATCTGAAATCATAAGATTGAGCCAGGAACGGAGGCTCATGCCTGTAATCCCAGCACTTTGGGAGGCTGAGTCAGGAGAATCCTTTGAGCCAAGGAGTTAGAGACCAGCCTGGACTACTTAGTGAAACCGTGTCTCTACATTAAAAAAATAAATAAATAAAATTTTAAAAAAACTTAGTTGGGCATGGTGGTGCATGCCTATAGTCCCAGCTACTCAGGAGGCTGAGGTGGGGGGAATCACCTGAGCCTGGGAGGTCGAGGATGCAGTAAGCCGTGATCTCACCACTGCACTCTGGAGTCCGGGTGACAGGATGAGACCCTTCTAAAAAAAAAAAAAAAAGAAAAGAAAATATTATTTATTAAGAAAATTATAAAGAAGATAAAATATATTTACTATTTAAGTGCAAGTTGATCATCATAAGGTCTTTATTCTTGTTTTCATATTGAGTAGGCTAAGAAGGAAGATGGAGAGGAGGGGTTGGTCTTGCTGTCTCAGGGGCGGCAGAAGCAGAAGAAAACCCATGTGTAAGTTGACCTGCGCTGTTCAAACTCATATTATTCTGGGGTCAACTCCACTGTACTCCACCGTTGTATCACAAAAGCAGCCATAGACAATATGAATATGAACTTATTCATTCAGAATATGTGTAAATGCATTCCAATAAAACTTTATTTACAAAAACATACTGCAGGCCTGCAGGTGGAAATCTGCTAACTGCCGATCAATACTGCTGAAAAAGCCCAGCTAGGAGGTCTAATGAACAAAAACAGAACATGCTTATCTGAGGACCAAGAATAAAAAGGATATAAATTTAGGATTCTGGTTGCAAGCAGAGTGGCCATGTATAGTTGTGAAGGTTGTTCACTGCACAACCCCAGGGGGCACTAGTCACATAGATTCCTATGTCAGTGACTACCCTAGAAGCTGTGCAGGGCATAATCTGTATAGCCACATTTGACAGTCCTAGTTGCAAGCATAGTAACTTCAAGGATTTTACTATAATAAAAGAGTTGAGAGGAACCTCAAGCCTGAGAAGATATCTATACTCTTTCTAGAAAAACAATCATTGCTTTTATTGAGCACCTGGCTTAGGAATATGTAAACATTATCTCATATAATACTCCTAGCATTGCTGTAAGGTATATTTTCCTCATTTTACTTTAAGGTTCAGAAACCTGAGCAATTTGCCAAATGTACCCAGCTAGTAAATATCTAAACCAAGGTTTGCCTGACTCCCAAGTCTGTATTCCTCCTATTCTCTTCTCCTTTCAAACTGGTTACAAGGTTCTCTAATGATGACCCAGTCAAACATATATTAAACATTTTCTTCTGAAAACCTAATTAAAGGTAATTACATACCTTAAAAGACACTAAAAATATGGCAGGCACGCCAACAAAGAAGACAGTTCTTATTATATCAATGTCTTTATGGATTTGGATTCTGTTCAGAAAAGCTCAGGCTCGAAAGGTAATTGCTGGCAGCATGCAAAAATCCATCAACCCATAACTAACATATGACAATTATTCTAATTGCCTCAAACAACATTTCTATGTTTTTAATTGTAGAGCAATTTGCCAATAGCATTGTTAATTGGCAATTTATATTTTAAACATGCGAAGGACAATGGGTCTTTATTTCCTCTGAAGCAACTGCATGCATTAATTGAATTTTAAAAATACGTTTTCTTCTTTTCTCTGACCCCAGGACCTCCTTCAGATGGTTCTCATTGCAGTTCCTTCTGGCCAAAGTGTGTTTTCTCTAGGTAACTTAATCTTCCTTTAGCACTTTAATACATTTTCCTAACAATTCACTTAGACCAGATCCTTGTTTCTCTCTAGACACCCTGAGCAGGGCTCCTGTTGACTTCAAAGGGAAAATAGTGGGTGCAGGGAAAACTAGGAATCTGGTTCCTGGTTCAAAAAACCTCCACACACTATAAAACCTCACTGGTGTCTTCCTGTGTGTTAAGGGCCAATTAATATATGTGAGTGAAGCCTTTGTACAAAACCACCCTGGCAACTCGTGAACTTGCTGGGAAGCACAGCAGCTAATACAAAACAATGTTTAGTGGACCCAGTTCCCATACAGACCCCCCATTTACTCATGGGGAGGGAATGAGAAGAGTAAGAATTGCCTCAAAAGGCAGAAAAGCCTAAAGACAGCCATTGACTCTCTCTTTCTCTGTCTCCTCCTCTATTTCTTCAACACACAATTATAGACCACTTTGAACCAAACACTTGGCTAAGTATCAAAGATTAAAAATAATTTGTCACCCAAGCGTCAGCTCCCGGCCCCAACATTAACGGTCACTTTGCTCTGGTATGTTTGGGAACGAGGTGGTATGCCTTAAACCTACATGAGACAGCTCCTCAGGGTTACAGAATCTTCCCTTTGGCCTGCTGGCTGTCACCTGTAGCTTCCGAACTCGACCCTGCCATGGGATGCTGCTTCTTGATGTGGACATTAGTGGAGGGGAGCAGGAGGGGCAAGGTATCTTTAGCTTGTCCTTTCTTAACCCCACTGAAACCAGGACCAGGACCAAGATCTCTAGCTTGTAAAGTTCTTCTAGAATATGAAAATTTAGGGATGACCTAGAAGTGATTGTGATGGAAATTGAAAGACAAAACTTTTAATAATGTCAAATTCTTTTTAACTTAATATAACTGCTCTCCATAGACAAGGGGAAAGGAGAGAAAATCCAATACCTTGACAGAGATTTCTAGCCTGGCATTGCTTCTCAGACTTCTGGGCACCCTCGTCCCAAGACCATCTCCTGCAAATACAGTGGAGCTGAACTGTGAATACATATTAACTGAAGAACTCTACCTGGATCAATGAAATCAGAGTATCTGGATATGGGCCCTAGGTATCAATATATATTTTTCTTTCCCCAGGTGATTTTAATGTGCAGCTAGGATTGAGACTCCTTGCCCTTGGCTAGGTCCTGTCCCACCACCAGGCCATGGGGTAGAGTAGGGGTGCGGGTGTGGGTGGACAATGTCAGCATAGGTCCCAAAGCTGGAATTATTCAGTCTAGACTGAAGTTTGCAAATTGATGGCCCACCCACAGGCTGGATCCAGCCAGCAGATGTGTTTTGTTTGGCCCGCATGGGGTTTTAAAAAATGAATTACTTGCCAACATTTATTAATGAGAAATATATTGCACAAAAATCTGGATAACTGGCTTCTTTTGGAAAATAGGAATATCTGACTATTCTCGGTCTGATTTTCTGTGTGACAACAATTGGCTGAAGGGGAGGAGCCACCAGCCCTTTAGGTACAGCCTGTACTCTTGGGTTCACCATAGTCCTCACCACTCTCTATTATCTCACACTGGTCCCACCCCACTCATTACCTCCCTGGCCCCTGTAGCTCTACCTAATGGGGCACAGGGAAAGAAAGGAAGCCTTGTCTCCCTTTGTAATATCCTCCCCATGAAGTGCAATCCAAGGACTGACATCCACAGGATAAGAATGGAGATAAACACAAGAGATTCCTGAGAATTACAGAACAGAACTATTTTTCTATATACAACTGAAACAGGAGAGTTCCCTGATTTCCCTCACAGGACATGCAACAAGGGTGTGGCTCACCTGTTCAGTCACCCCCACAGCTCAAACCCCTAGGGGAAACACGAGGATAGGCAGGTACAGAGGCTGGGGTGAGTGCTTTGGGCTCTCAGCTCTGTGGTAGTGTCTAGGGTTGGGTGCCTGTATTCCAGTGTTACCAAGCTCTTTCAGCTTTGCCATCTGCAGACAGCTTTTGTATTAATCAGCTCAGTAGACCCTCTGCCTTACTGCAAGGGCAGAGGGCCAGTGTGACAGCCTTCTGTATCCCGAGCTCTTGCCCAGTGTCCCGAAAGAATCGGATCACATGTGGGCTAGAAGGATGAGTGCAAGGTTATACTGAGTGGTGGAGGTGGCTCTCAGCGAGATGGATGGGAAGCCAGAAAGGGGATGGAGTGGGAAGGTGGTCTTCCCCTGGAGTTGGGCCGCTCAACAGCTGGACCATTCTCCTACTGTCCCCAGCCAAACTCCCCTCAGCGTCTAGACGTCCCTCTTCTCTCTCTGCTGCCTCGTTCCTCTCTTTCTCTCTCGCATCGTTCTGCTGTCGCTGGTCTGTTGGTCTGCTGGTCTGCTGGTCTGCAGGTCTGCTCTGGAGTGTAGGGTTTGGGATTTACATGTGGGCAGGATAGCAGGTATGGGGGGCCAAAAGGCAGCTTTTTGGGCACAAAAACAGAAATGCCTGTTCTCATTTAGGGCTATGGGTATCCAGGCTTTAGGGTGGGGCCTTTGCCAGGGAACTACACTCTTGTACCCAGTATTTCCCTGTCTCTTGTCCGTATCACAACTTAATCCGCACAGGGCTCAGCCTACAATGGAGAGTACTTAATGTTATCATCACAGAGTGGGATTGATTCAAGGCCCAACCCATTTCTATCCTTACCTCCACCTCTGTTCTTTGCTCAACCTCAGGTTTGAGCTTGCATAGGAAAAAATCCCACCCCACACCCTTAGAGTATCTACCCATTCAATGATAGACAGTTACTGTTTATCAATGCCTTAGGCTAGGTCAGGTTGCCAGGCCAGATGGTCCCACACCTGTCTTCCTGGGGCAGTATTTCTCAATGTATGACTCCCACACCTCCTGGCAGATTTCTGTACCCCATTCCAGATTTACTGAATCTAGATATGTAGAGGCGGGACCAGGTACCCACATTTAATGTGCCCAGTGAGTGTTCTGCTCAATAATAGCAATAGCAGCTGCACTTACTATGTGCTTTACATGTATTGCATCTGCACAGAATCCTTGATTTGGGTAGTAATAGCGCCACTTTGCAGGTGAGGAAAACTGCAGCACGGAGAAGTTAAGTAACTTGCCCAAGTTCACACTGCTGTAAGTAGCAGAGCTGAGATGAGGCTCATCTATTCCAGTTGGTAAACCTCTGCTCTAAGCAATAGGGTTGCAAGTGATGGATTCGTGAGCCCCCAGGCCAAGTTGTTCAAGGAAGATGGGGTAGAGTTTGTCAATTACAATAAAACATAGGCCTTGCTTTCTGTTACTAGAAATTGTTTTGAGGTACAGACTAGACAAAAGCATCTTACCCATAACGTATGGTAGCATGTGATGAGATGACAAAAAATATCCTGTGTCCCCTAGGATCTGCTCTCTGCTTGTCTCTCAGGGACCATCTTCCACCTTTAATTCCAGCCTCCCTGCTGTCCTCCTGGTCCTTGTGCTGGGACTTAGCATGTGTTGTTCCGTCTATCTGAATTGATGGTGTGTGGGATCTGGTTGGGGGTCGTCATTTGCCAAACCCTGCCTTGGATCTCATGGACAACTCTTTCCTGTGCCTCCAGCTCTGCTCAACTCAGCTCCGCTCTGGGCTTCTCAGAGAGACCTTTCCTGACTTCCCTGGCTAAAGTTGCCTCTTTCCTCCTCCTAGTCATCTCTTTCTCATCAGCTTAAAAAATGAATAGCGCTTATTATCTTAAGATTTTCATATTCATACTTAGTTTCTTTGCATAGAGTGGGTCTTCCTGTGCTAGAGTATAAGTTCCATGAGAGCAAGGTGGTTGTCCGTGCTGCTCTTTGCTGTTTCTTCCATGTCTAAACAGTAAATGGCACATCATAGAGTGAGTAATTGTGTAAATGACTAGGCAAAGCTCTCCCATCTCCTGTAGTACAACTCACATTTCCTTACAATGCTAAGCTAAGGGACTATAAAGATAAAATATTACCCAACTACTGCCCACAGGAATTTTAAGTTGTAGGAAAAACACAAAACAAAGTCTGATTTCTCTTTTCTAGAATAGAATAGGTTCCTGTGTACAAAGGACATGAATAGGATATGAATTAGGATGGTGACAGGTGAATAATGTACATAATTCTTGGAGTTAGGCATCCTTTTTTTTTCAACGGAAGAAAAGAACAGATTCATTGAAAGGAAAATACATTTCACATAGTGGGAGTGGGTTCAAGCAAGTGACTCAACAGCTATTAGGCATACTCATTCTTCAGAAAGTGAAATTTTCATCTTAGACAAAACTAAGGGTTTCTACATTTCCTTACGAAAAGCTTAAACAATCATTTTGAGACAGGGTCTTGCTCCATCACCCAGACTGGAGTACAGTGGTGTGGTTATGGCTCACTACAGCCTCGACCTCCCATGCTCAAGCGATTCTCCCACCACAGCCTCTTGAGTAGCTGGGACTACAGGTGCATACCACCGTGCCCAGCTACTTTTAGTATTTTGGTTTTTTGCAGAGACAGGGCTTCACTATGTTGCCCAGGTTGGTCTCAAACTCCTGGCCTCAAGCAATCCTCCCTCCTCTGTCTCCCATGGTGTTGGGATTACAGGCTTGAGCCACTGCACCTGGCCATGATTTTTTTCTTATGTAAATAAATAAGACATTAAAACAGTTGTTAAATTGTGCCTAGTCAGAGTATGAAGAAAACAGTCTCCTCATACACGGGCAGTAGCATGTACATGAGAGAACAAACTTGGTAGGCTGTTAAAACTGTTGTGAGCAGGAGCCATGGGGGCCCCACGATGACAGAAGCAGCTTCTCCCAAGCCGCCAGGGTCAGCCAAGCAGCACAGATGCGACAAACCCTATGATGTTCATCTACCTGCTGGAAGTTTTCCGTAAACCATACTGAAAAGAGCGACTCTCTGTTTCATTCCCACCGAGGACTTTTAAGAGGGGACTGTATTGGTCTATTTTCATATTGCTATGAAGACATACCTGGGACTAGGTAATTTATAAAGGAAAGAGGTTTAATGGACTCACAGTTCCACATGGCTGGGGAGGCCTCACAGTCATGGCAGGAGGCCAAGGAGGACCAAAGGCACGTCTTACATAGCAGCAGGCAAGAGAGCGTGTGCAGTTTTTCCATTATCACTGAAATCTGCACTTTATGAAACCATCAGATCTCATGAGACTTATTCACTATCACGAGAACAGCATGGGAAAAAGCCGCCCCCATGATTCAATAATCTCTACCTGATCCCTCCACAACACGTGGGGATTATGGCAACTATAATTCAAGATGAAATTTGGGTGGGGACACAGCCAAACCATATCAGGGGCTTCATCCCCATTGCAGATGGCATGTGGAATGGGAGTGGATCTCAGCATTTCAGGGAGTGCAGCTCTGACACATGATTGACTCCCTAAATGTCCACTGGGTCCCAGGTGGTGGTAGTCCCATGTGGACTTTACTACATGAACTCTCAGGCTGAAGGGAGTTTTGTTTAAAAACAAAAAAATGACAGCAATGGTGCTTAGTGCCTAAGAGGCCTGTCACCTGAGGCCTGACGATGAATGCTGTGTCCTCTGTAAATCTATTTCAGCCAACAAAGTCCCTAAGGGTGCCTTGAGAATTAAGGCGAAAGCAGCAATGTCTAAGTGTAGGATTCCGAAGTGAAGATCTGCTTGTTTCTCTGGCAGACAGCCCTGTTTTCCTTAATGCATTAACAATGTTTCTCTTATTACATTAATTATAAGTCGTTAAAATGACTCAAGGATCACGTTCTTGTTCCCCAGCACCCGGAGTTTTAATTGAGCTTTGATCCACACTCACTCCATACAAAGTGACAGGCGGGCAGGCGGGGGGCACAGTGGAGAGGAGCACAAAGATGAAGGCAAGAGGGTCTCCCATGCTGGGGCTCCCAATTGTCAGGAGGATGTGTGTGTTGGACAACATATTTAGAGACTAAGAAACTGAGAAGGTGGGATTTTAAAATTTAAGTTTTTCCATTATCACTGAAAAAATACCAAGTAAGCTGCTCTTACTGGCTACCAATGTTTACCACTCATTGGGTGCATAATTTGTGTCTTATCTAATTTAATTCTCAGAGGCAACCAGTGAAGTGGGTTCTATTATTGCCCTGTTTCATGGATGACACAACCAAGCACCAGAGATGTTAAAAGAAGCATGTGCTGGTTCACACAGCTGGTAAGCAGATAAGCTGAAAAACAGTTTGGAGCCTATTTAAAATGTATACACCTGGCCACTAAGCACTTTCTCTGATGATGCTCTTCTGGGCTGATCAACCCTTAGGTACAGGATGTGATTAGATCACTCTCTGTGATTAGAAGGGCCCTCCCATCCCTACTGCCTCACATGCTCTGCTTCTGAGAGCTGTGATTTTACTATTAGAGATTCATTCATCAGTGGTGGCGGGGGGTGGGGAGCGAATCTAGATCTCTTGGTAAATTACAAGTGCCCCTTCAGAGAACTAACACATTATACCTTCATCCTTTATAAACTGCTCAATGTCATATTGTAAAGAAGGACCATGGAAAGGATGGTCCAGGAGGTTGGCATAGTTTAGAGAGTGGTCCTCAGAGGAGTCTTTTGTGAAGCTTGCAGTTTGGGGGTCCTGGTACATCTGGCTATAGGGCAGCAGAGCATGGACAGAGGAGATGAGCCTTTCTCTTCTCCACAATTTGGCTTCAGACCACCACTGATATGTGACCTCTTCTCAGGCACCTGGCTATAATACATGTCCCTGCCTCCCTTGGAGCAGGTGTGGTCACACTGAGTTCAGGCTGGTGAACTATGAGTAGACGTGAAGTGAGTCATAAGAAAGAGAAGTAAGGATCCCTAAGTAGCCACTGCATGGAAATC
This sequence comes from Rhinopithecus bieti, assembly GCF_001698545.2. Lineage (NCBI taxonomy): Eukaryota > Metazoa > Chordata > Mammalia > Primates > Cercopithecidae > Rhinopithecus > Rhinopithecus bieti. Next base: position 358,969 of record NW_016804543.1, on the reverse strand, counting down.
CCACTCCTCCTCCACCCCACCCTCATCAATGAACTATGATCTGAGTGAGGAGTAGACTTGGTGCACAAAGCCTCCAAATTGTGGGGAGTGTTTATTATGGCAGTAGCTTACCCTGCTGCATCGCCTATGATTTCCCCACTATTCTGCCCCTTTGACTTGCCAACTCTCTGCCACTGTCCTCACAAACCATGTGGGAATACAGAACTGTTCATTTGGATTGGTTACAGCAAGGTGTACTGGGCTGGACAGTGTCCCCTCAAAATTCATGTCCTTCCCAGAATCTCCAAATGTGAATTTTCTTTGGAATCAGTGTTTTTGCAGATATAATTAGTGAAGATGAGATTATACTGGAGTAGGCTGGGCCCATAATAATCCATGGTGACTGGTGTCCTTATAAGATGGGATGGGACCCAGAGACAGAAGCCCACACGGAGAACATCATGTAATGATGGGGTGTGTATTGGAGCGATGCATCTACGAGCCAAGGAATGTTGATTGCCGGCAACACTACAAGTTAAGAGAAAGACAAGGAACAGATTGTCCCCTAGAGTCTTCAGAGAGAGTACAGTCCTGCTGACACCTTGACTTCAAACTTCTAGTCTCTAGAACTGTGAGAGAATAAAGTTCTGTTGTTTAAGCCACCAAACTTGTAACTTCTTATGGCAGCTCTGAGAAATGAATACATGAGGGAGTCAGCCACCATCGCTTGCATTTGGCAGAGACTCAAAGACTGCCAGGGGTGTCTTTATCAAAGACTTCAAGTGTGCTCTGATTGGAGGTTGTAGGCATGGGGCAGCTGGGGTCATGCCCACAAGAAGTGGGGCATTTTATGTGATTGGTTTGAAAGCATATTTGACTTTTTCCAGTTTTTTTTTTTGAGACAGAGTTTTTGCTCTTGTTGCCCAGGCTGGAGTGCAATGGCATGAATCTTGGCTCACCGCAGCCTCTGCCTCCTGGGTTCAAGTGATTCTCCTGCCTCAGCCTCCTGAGTAGCTGGGATTCAAGCATGTGCCTCCATGCCCGGTTAATTTTGTATTTTTAGTACAGTTTCTCCATGTTGGTCAGGCTGGCTCTCAAACTCCCAACCTCAAGTGATCTGCCCGCCTCGGCCTCCCAAAGTGCTAGGATTACAGGCCGCCGCGCCCAGTTCTGGTTGGTCTTGAGTTGGAAGTGGGGACAAAAAAATAGAGACCTTGGTAGTCATTGACCAAGTCCTGATTGCATAGATTGTGGTTTGGTTTCCCGAAGTGGCTGCTGCAGAGGTTGTGGTTTGGCTTCCCAAGGCAGTTGCTACAAAGACTGTGGCTCAGGATTCTATTGTCATGTATGGTCTCACCACTGCCTGTTTATATATTCCATTTCTCCATCAAACGCTTCAGGGCCAACATCCTTTGAGAAGACATCACTGATCCCCACCAATGCCCCCAGTGCATTTCCACATATGTCCCTTACCCCTCCTGACTCTTCTGTACCTGCCTTTCATAATTTTATGTATTCTTCCCCCTTATTCTCCCTCTCTCCTTCCTCCTCCTCCCCTTCTTTAGGGACAGTATCCTTAGTAAGTAACCATTAATCAATAAAAATGATAATAGCTAAGACTTACTGAATGCTCTCAACATGCTAGAAATGTACACTGTCCTTTTAATCATTTCAACAACCCTGTGAGTTAGATATTAGTAGCTCTGTTTTGCAGATGAGGAAAAAATAGCTCGGAGTAATTAGGCAATTTTCTAAGAAGTAGAAGATCTAGAATTTGAATTTAGGAGTCCTTTTTTTGAAGTTCATGCTTTTTCACTCTTCACATTACCTCGTAATCATCTTCTTTATATAAAACTAATAGTCTTATTATAATTATTATATTACTATTGTTAAGTGTATTTTTCATTTCTGCAAAACCTTTTCAATGTTCTTATTACCAGAAAGAAAGGTAGTTATTTTTTCCTGATATAATGCTGGTTAAAATTGGAAGAGCTGCTGCTAAAGGCATTTCAGAAGGAACATTATATTTAAACAAGAGTTTTAATTTCTAAAAAACTGATATTATGTAACCTCAGGGCAGAGAGCTGATAAAAACTAACTTAATGGCAAGTATTTTATTTTGTTATTACAGATTTAAATTTTGATTGACTCAGCAAAACAGACTATTAAGCAGCATTGAAAATCGATGTGAAAAGGGTTTCTGTGTAATATGCCCACTCATGAACTGAAGTTTGACAGAAAGCAGGTGCTTCATTGGAATCTAATTATAGAGATTGGTTCAATACAACTCCAAATTGATTATGCATAATTCACATTGTAAAGACTGTAGAATCATGCCTATAGTCTGCCCTCCAAAGAACATAGTCATCTATTTTCGAAATCTCCCCAGTGACCTCTAGCCCCCCAATTTCTTTTCCACTCTGCAGAATTTAAAGTTAGGTGTGATTGCCTTTGGCTAGAAGAATCTATTAAACACATTTGTTCATTAATATGACAAAAATTACTGCGCACCTGTAACAGGCAAAGCACTGCATTAGGCAACATGGGAGCTACAAAATAAATCATACACCAGAACTCACAGCCTTGGAGAAAAGATCAGGTATACATCTAAGTACCTAGACAATGATTTCTGTTCTTTAAGAGATGTCCTCAAATTATTTGATACCCTTCCTGTAGAATGGTGAGGGTCCACTTCTCCTTCCCTTGAAAGCTGTCATGTGACTGCTTTGGGAAGTAAAGTAAGGCAGAAATGATGCTATGTCAGCTCCAGGCTGCCTTTAAAGGGATTGGCAGCTTCCATTTTGGTCTGTTGGAGCCTGGAGCTACCATGTACAAATGCCCACTACCTTGAGGATACCGTGCTATGCGGAAGTACATGCTAAGCATGTGGAGAAGCTCTGGAAAAAGAATGAACAAGAGGGATGCCCACATCCACTCAGCTGAGGCTCCAGAAATCATGGAGCAATGATAAGCCAGCCCTGTTTTGTCCTGACCTAAGTTTTAACTCAGAATCATGAAATATAAAAATGATTAGTTATAGTTTTAAGCCACTACATGTTGGTGTAATCTGTTCTAACAGATAACCAAATGTGCTTAGTGTCGATAAAAATGGACAGATGAGGGCCCTGTGAAATTAGAAGAAAAATGTATTTCTAGCCTTTAAGGTGGTGGGAGAAAACAGGAAAGGTTTCAAAGCAGTGGTGACATTTGAGTTGAGTGTGGAAAACTTTAGGATTTGGAAATGCAGAGAAGAAGGGATAAGGTTGCTCCAGGCAGAGAAAATAATGCTGACAAAAATACAGAGGTGAGAAAGTGTCTGATGCATTTGGAGTGTTACTGAGCACTTGACTCATGGAGTGATGCACACAGAAGCCAATACTTATGGCTCACTGGGTGATGCACACAGAAGCCAATACTTACGGCACTGACTTTCAAGATAAGAAAAAGCTTTATTGAGAGTTGACGAGCAAGGAGACAGGAGGCAATGCTTAAGTGTGTCTCCTCTATATGGGGTAGGGTGGGGGTAGGGGGTCAAGCTTTTAAGGCATTGCTAAGTAGTCCCAGGTGATGCCAATGCAGCTGATCTGCCAGGCTGGTGGTGTTAACAATTAGTTTTCATTGCATGTGCCTGGGTGACATGACTTGCAATTTTGGCTCTGTGCCATCTGTAACAGCTTAAGCAATGTTAATTGGTTTGAGCTGGTCACACGGTTACAAGTGGTTCATTTTGACAAAAGAAAATAGTTTGCAAGAGTGAATTGTGATGATATGAGTGAAAGGAAGGCTGAAAGTATCATAAAAGGCCCCAAAACCTTGAAGGCCAGGGTGAGGAGTTACATTCAATTACGTGGATAAGGAAGAGCCACCCTGTATTTTGAAGAGAGAAGTGATATTGTTAATCTTGTGTTTTGGAGGAAGTTAATACACTTCCATTGAAAGGGGGAATTAAGGAAGGAAGGAGGCCAGTTATGACAGCTGAGTAGCTAGTTGGAGAGCTGGGAGCCCAACCTGTTTCCTCTTTGGGGTAGAGGCAGAGTCCTGGAGGGACTGGGTTGGCATGCAGAATAGTGACCCCTAGAGATGCCCACGTCCTAGTCCCTGGAACCCATGGGCATGTCATGGCAAAAGGGACTTTGCAGATGTGATCAAGGTTAAGGCTACTGAGACCAGAAGTTTATCCTGAATTACCCAGAGGGGCCCAATTTAATCACGTGTCCTTAAAAGGGAGAAAACTGGGAAGCTTTCAGAGGAAGCTAGGACTGTGGAAGAAAGGTGGGAGAGATGCAGAATGACGAGGACTTGATCTGCCATTCCTGGCTTTGAAGATAGAAGATGGGGCTAAAGGTCAAGGAACGCAATCGTCCCTAGAAGCTGGCAAGGGCTCTCAGTTTACAGCCAGGGAAAAAAGAAAAAGAAAAATTGAAACAAAACTAGGACCTCAGTTTTACAACTGTGAAGAACTGAAGTTTGCCAACAACCCAAATGAGCAAAGGCTCCTCTCCCAGAACCTCCAGAAAGAGCATAGCCCCACCAATACCTTGCTGTAGCCCAGTGAGACCCATGTCCAACATCCGAACTCCAGAACTGTAGGAGAATAAATATGTGTTGTTTAGCCACTACATCTGTGGTAATTTGTTAAGGCAACAGGAAACAAATACAGACCTCAATTAGCTAATGACATTTATTGGACACCACCGCACTAGAAACCAGGAGCTGACTGGCCTCTCTTGAGCTGCAGCTCCTTCTGGGCTATGGTTCTATTTTCATGCTACATAGGAACATTGACTTTTTGGCCCTGCGTGTGCTTGATTCAGCCAGGTGACCTTGATTAACTTACTTAAGCTCCCTGAGCTTCAGTTTCATCGTCTGTTCAATGAGGAGGTTGAGCAAAAACAGCTCCAAACTTTACTTTTTCTCACCATGACATGCTTGATAGAGAATGTTCCCATCTTCCACTCACTGACACGCATAATCTAGGTTTGGGGAAATTTCCAGCACTCTAGAGATAACATTATTTCCTCTCCCTTCAAAAAATCAAGCCAGTGCAGTGGCTCACACCTGTAATCTCAGCACTTTGGGAAGCTGGGATGGGTGGATAGCTTGAGCCCGGGAGACCAAACCAGCTTGGGCAACATAGGGAGACCTTGTATTTACTTTATATATATTTACCCGATATTTACTCTAATTTATTGAGCTTAGTTACAGGGTTTGGACATTTATGTATATGTATCATAATATTTTATAAAAGTGACACAGAATTACATTAATATAATGCACAAAAAGAAATCTATCATAGGCTGGGCATGGTGGCTCACACCTGTTATCCTAGCACATTGAGAGTCTGAGGTGGGAGAATCATTTGAACTCAGGAGTTTGAGATCAGCCTGGGTAACATAAGGAGACCTCATCTCTTAAAAAAAATCTTCCCTAGAAGCTACCAAAAACAAAAAAAAAAAGAAAAAGAAATTAGCCGAGTGTGTGGTAGCACACGCCTGTGGTCCCAGCTACTTAGAAGGCTAAGATGGGAGGATGGCTTGAGCCCAGGAGGATGAGGCAGCAGTGAGCCATGATTGTGCCACTGCACTCCACCCTGGTGACAGAGTGAGACCCTGTCTCAAAAAAACAAAGCAAACAAAAAAACCTCAACAACAACAAAACATTATACATCATAAATATAAGCAATGAAGCTTTACTATTAATATCACAATACTAATAGTAGATGTGAACACTGGGCTAGACATTGGTAATACTCCTCCTAGCACTGAAATGGAATAGTTTTAGGAATTGAAGAGTGGCCTGAATTAGTTGAGGGGGAACCACTTGCAGCTCAAAGGGTGAAAGAAGGTGAAGGGGGAAAAAAACATTTTCTAAATAATTAAAAGGAAAAAAAAGTTCCTCCCCCGAGTCTCCACCCCCAACCAAATTGAACAAACCTTTAATATAGCAATAGTATTAGACTTGTAGTTATATCATTAGGAAATGACACACAAAACTTCATTCTGAATTTGTGGAGGGAGCTAGGGCCAAGGGCCTTCTAGTAATTCCTAATAAACTTCCTATCGAATAAAAAAGAACTAAAACAGGGTAGCAAGGAAACCGATCAATATCGACAGCAGGCCTGCCTGAGCTGCAGTCTATTTAGTGGCCCTGGAGCTGTTTCATGTTGAGCATCTGTGCCAGGAATAGTTCTAAATCTTAATATTTCAATATTTTCAAGGCAGTTCAATTTGAGTTAGGCGCCCAGACACAAAGCACATGGATTTCTTGAAAAAGGGATGACACAGTGTTGGGAAAGGAGTCCTTTACATGGTGTGGCTAAGACCTGGGCTCTGGGGGTCAGACATCCCAGTGTATCAATCCCAGTTCTGCCACTAACTATGAGTATGACATTAGGCAAGTTACTTCACCTCTCTTCACCTCAGTAGCCTTTTCTGTAAAGTGAAGAGAATCATAGTGCCTTCTTCATGTACTGAGGGCCTAGACAGATGCCTGGTGGGAAGTGAAGACTCAGTGTCAGCTCTCACCATTATTAAGACCACAGATACCTCAAGGAAAAGCCTGCCAAGTGGACTGGATTGCTTTCTTGTCATGCATTATATTAATGAAGTTCCTTGCCTGCTTTGTAAAATATATGGGTGTTTATGCATAAAATTTCAAGTCCTGTATCTATGCTCTTACGTACTTTTTGAAATCTTCTATAGTGTGACTTTCATGACATTTCCTTTAGATGCTAACTTTTTTTTTTTTTTTGAGACAGTCTTGCTTTGTTCCCCAGGCTAGAGTGCAGTGGTGCGATCTTGGCTCACTGCAGCCTCCGCCTCCTGGGTTCAAGTGATTCTTGTGCCTCAGCCTCCCAGGTAGCTGGGATTACAAGCGCGGCACCACCACAGCCGGTTAAGTTTTTTTTAGTATTTTTAGTAGAGACGGGGTTCCACCATGTTGGTCCGGCTGGTCCCGAACCCCTGGCCTCAAGTGATCCAGCTGCCTTGGCCTCCCAAAGTGCTGAGATTCCAGGCATGAGCCACCGCACCCAGCCTAGATGCTGATCTTTTTAATGTATGAATTGAACTAGACGTTTGTTGAGAACAGGATTATACTTCTGTTTTCCTGGCCCAGTTCTCAGAGCAAGGGATGCATCAGTTACTGGAAATCTGAAATCCAGTTAGAAGACCTTCCTTCCCATTCCATAGTGACTTGCAGTAGAGAATGAAGAACACAGATAAACAACCAGAAGAGGTGCTTTTGTTTTTGTGCAAATGACACTGTTAGTTCTGAACAGATGACTGGACCATGAAATCATTAGAGTAGCACAGCAGGTCCCTGGTAAGAGTGACTCAAAGTGGTTGCTTTGCTTTTTGTTAACACCAATGAAATTTGAATTGCAACAGAGGAGAATATGCATTGGAATGGGGAATCAAGGGTAATGGATTCTAATCCGTCTTTTGCCAGAAATAGTTAGGTGACCCTGAGCAAGTCACTTGCCCTTTCTGGCTTTAAATTTCTCTTCCATAAAATGAAGAAGTTGAACTATGCATCCCATTCTGGGACATGCAAAACATGGGTGCTGTGTGACACTATTTAGGTAATTTTGCTATGTACTTACTTTAATATGTACTTAGAAAATATATTAGGTAGCCGGGCGTGGTGCCTCAATGCCTGTAATCCCAGCACTTTGGGAGGCCGAGGTGGGTAGATCACTTGAGTCCAGAAGTTCGAGACCAGCCTGCCCAATATGGCGAAATCCTGTCTCTACTAAAAATACTAAAAATTAGCCTGGTGTGGTGGTGCCACACCTGTAATCCCACCTATCTGGGAGACTGAGGCACAAGAATTGCTTGCACCCAGGAGGCGGAGGTTGCAGTGAATCAAAATCGTGCCACTGCACTCCAACCTGGGCGACAGAGTGAGACTCTGTCTCAATTTAAAAAAAAGGAAAATGTACTAAGTCTATCAGCCCTGTGATTTCATGGATCTTATTGCTCAAAATGAAGCTAAACATATTTAAGTTTAGAAAGAAGAAGCAAAAACAGATGAAAACATTCTGTATTAGTCACTGGTCTGATTTCCTGAGATATATATCCCGGCTGATGATGTTGGCTGTTGTGTATCAATCATGTTTTTTATTTTGCACATTTTATGGTGCTTGGATATCTGGAGACCTTTCCATTCCAGGAAGGGACTGCTTCTCTCAAGATTAGCTAATTCCTAGAGATAGCAAACAACTGCTTTAGAGCATGCCTTTGATATGCAAACCAACCAATCCTGTGTCCATACCTCCCACCCACCTTCTTTCATTACGCTCCTGCAGTTTGGGACACTAGCTTCCGGGCCTAAATCACACTGGGCCAGGTACAGGACAATTAGGGACCACCTCCTATCGTCTTGAGCTCACTGAAATTATTCAAACTATTCAGTTCTAAATCTGACTAACCTGCCTTGCCCATTTCTTCCTGTAAAAACCATAATAAAGGCTCTGGCCCATGCATTTTCTTCCCTCCTTCTCCCTCCTGATTGTCCCTGGTGCTTCTTGACCTGGCCCTGCATGACATACCCTGCCCCTCCTCTTGGGAACTGTGAATAACAAACTTTCTTTTCAGTGGCAGCCAGTCTTCTGATCTGATGGCCTCACCATCCCTGGATTTTAAAATGGGGAAAGAATACGTTTGAACTACTCTTATTAATTGTGAAGAACTTTTACCTCATCACCTTGCAGGCTTGTTTTTTCTCTGTTTTAAAAATTATCTTGTTACAGAAAGTAGATGATTAGTTGCCAGGGACTAGGAAGAGGAGAGCATGGGGAGTGACTTCTAATGCTATTGGGATTCTTTCTGGGGTGATGAATGCTCGCTGTGGAATTAGATAGTGATGATGGCTGCACAACTTTGTAAGTATACTAAAAACACTGAGCTATACACTTTAAAAGGGTGATGTTTATGGTATGTGAGTTATATGTTAATTAAGAAAAAATGGTCCTATTGGCCACGTTTCCTCTCCTCTAACTCATTTGTCCTGCAAGATTCAACTTAGATGTCATCTTGTCCCCCAAAGCCTTTGCATGCAATGCCTACGGTTATAATAGTTTTCCTTGCTGTGTTTTCAGGGTTTTGTTTTTGTTTTTATAGAGACAGGGTCTTTCTCTATCACCTAGGCTGCAGTGCAGTAGTATGATCATAGCTACTGCATAGCATAGTATGATACATAGTATGATCATGCAGTGCAGTAGTATGATCAGGGACTCAGTAGCTCAGTACTCAATTAGCTGGGACTACAGGTACACACCACCATGTTCGGCTAATTTTTTTTTTTTTTTTTTGAGACAGGGTCTCACTTTGCCACCGAGGCTGGAGTGCAGTGGTGCAATCTTGGCTCACTTCAGCCTCAACCTCCCAGGTTCAAGCGATCTTCCCACCTCAGCCCTGCTAGTAGCTGGGACTATAGGGATGCATCACCATGCCTGGCTAATTTTTGTATTTTTGGTAGAGACAGAGTTTCACCACATTGCCCGGGCTGGTCTTGAACTCCTGACTTCAAGTAATCCACTAGCCTCAGCCTCCCGAAGTGCTACGATTACAGGTGTGAGCCACCGTGCCTGGCCCCGACTAATTTTTTTAAATTTTTATTTTTGGCCAGGTGCAGTGGCTTACGCCTGTAATCCCAGCACTTTGGGAGGCCGAGAGGCAGGCGGATCACAAGGTCAGGAGATCGAGACCATCCTGGCTAACACGGTGAAACCCCCGAATCTACTAAAAATACAAAAAAATTAGCTGGGTGTGGTGGCGGGCACCTGTAGTCCCAGCTACTCAGGAGGCAGAGGCAGGAGAATGGCGTGAACACGGGAGGTGGAGCTTGCAGTGAGCTGAGATTGTGCCTCTGCGCTCCAGCCTGGGAGACAGAGCGAGACTCCGTCTCAAAAAAAAAAAAAAAAAGAAAGAAAGAAAGAAAGAAAGAAAAAACATATTTTTGTGAGGTCTCACCATCTGGCCCAGTCTGGTCTTGAACTCAAGATATCCTCCCACCTCAGCTGCCCAGAGGGCTAGGGATTACAAGCATGAGCCACTCCACCAGCCTCCTTGCTATGTTTTCAGCACTGGTTTATGAGGGGTGGGTGTCGTTAAGAAAAAGAAACACTTTCTCCTAGACCCTTCTGTTGTTGCTTGGGGAAGCTGCCATTTAACTCCATCCCCACCACCACCACCACCCCACCCTACCACTTCTTTGATCCAAGAAGTTCCTAGCAAATCTCAGTTTCTACTTCAGTCAAACAGAATCTCAGATGTGTGATTTTCCGGTGTGACTCTTCTCACACTTTTTCCTAGGGCTGCTAAATCAAAAAATGAGAGAGGGAACTTGTGTTTTCCATTTGGAGGCACTGCTTTTCAAAGATTTGGGGACAGATGAGTTAGCAGTCAAGCAAGGTCCAAGTCTTATACATTCTATTAATTCATACTGGAAAAGATGACTTTTTCTCAGGAAAAGCCTATGACTTTGGGAAGAGCTCCAATCCACAAATGCCCATCAGAAGGGCCACACTGCACTGAAGCAGTTTCAGCAGATGTTGACTCTAAAAGATTAACTGCAAGCTTTGATAGCTGGTTTTGTCAGCTTGTAATTGGCTTCTGGGGAGGGGAAAATCAAATCCTTCTACTTCTATGTATCTATCCATATCTTTTCTGTGCTAATTGTTTGCTGTCTTTTTCTTGAAAGAGTACAGCAAACCCGCTCATGACAGAGCCTCCTGATTAAATGCTGATGAACTGTAATAGTGCCCTCAGATAAGACAGGACTCTCCCTAGCTGCCTTTGCTCCCATAAAGGAAGCCACAAGCCAAAGCATGAGCTCCTTGAAGAATGTTAGCAGAATGAAGGGAGGGTTGTTTAGTACCCGAATGGTGGGAATGGTGGGTGGAGTTTAAGGAGGTAAAGGAGTAGGCCAGAGCGTTCACAACCTCTCCACCTACCACACTAGAGAGATTCCAGGGTTTCACCAGCTGGAATGTGCACACAAAAATCATCTGGACATCTTGTTAAAATGCAGGTGCTAGTTCAGTAAGGTGGATGGAGTCTGAAATTCTGCAGTTCTAACAAACTTTCAAGTGATGTTGGTGCTGCTGATCCTCAGACCACATTTTGAGTAGCAAGAAATATCTCTGATTTTCTACGTATCTTTTTTTCTTCCTTTTTTCTTTTTTTGAGACAGGTTCTCACTCTGTCACGGAGGCTGGAGTGCAGTGGCACAATCACGGCTCACTGCAACTTTGATCTCCTGGGCACAAGGGATCCTCCTGCTTCATCCTCTCAACTAGCTGGGACCACAGAGATGCGCCGCCGCTCCTCGCTAAGTTTTAAAAAAAAATTTTGTAGAGATGGAGGGGTCTCGCTATGTTGCCCAGGCTCGTCTTGAACTCCTGGGCTTCAGCCATTCTCCCACCTCGGTCCCCCAAAGTGCTGGGATTACAGACATGAGCTATGCATCTTTAAAATCTAGATTGAAGGCCAGGAGCAGTGGCTCACGCCTATAATCCCAGCACTTTGGGAGGCTGAGGCAGGCGGATCACGAGATCAGGAGATTGAGATCATCCTGGCTAACACGGGGAAACCCCGTCTCTACTAAAAATTTAAAACAATTAGCCAGGCGTGGTTGTGGATGCCTATAATCCCAGCTACTGGGGAGGCTGAGGCAGGAGAATCGCTTGAACCCGGGAAGCAGAGGTTGCAGTGAGCCGAGATCATGCCACTGCCCTCCAACCTGGGCAATAAGAGTGAGACTCCATCTCAAAAAAATAAAAAAAAATCTAGATTGAAAAGAACTTTCTGAAAGCTGACAATTGAGAGTTCTTTCTTGCCTGTCTCAGTTAAATATTAGTGACAGCAATAATAATTACAATAACAACAATGACTGACATTTATGGAAGGCATAGTATGTGCAGGGCTAGCCTAGCCTAACTATAACTGTTACCCGCCTATGAAAGGACTACGTGTGGTCTAGAGACAGTAAATAACTTGGCCAAGGTCTCATCGTCAGTAGTAAGTGGCAGAGCAGGAACTCAAAGACTATTTGACTTCACAAGTGAGCTCTAAATAGTACTGTCTTTCATCTCCCTTTGTCTTATTTTAGGTTCAGTGAGGCTGAACATGTCAAGTGTGATCTTTGCTTTCTAAATGGAGGATTTTCCTGTGCTAAGGACTAAGCCAGTGGTGCAAAGTTACTCATGAAGTCAGATGAAAGATGTGGACAGACAATGCATGATACACAGGCAAAAACTCAATGGAGAAACTCAATGACCTTGCACTTAGTCTGCACTGATAACAAAACGTTTCCCCCAGTGATTTATTTTTCCCTTGCAAAGCAGACACTAGATTAGGAGAAGAGTATTGTCACCTTAATGTGAAGCTTATTAAAAAATGGTGGAAAGGTAAGAAAACTGTATCTATTATATATTTTAAGGCAAAATTATGTTGTCTTCCTTGAACATAAATTAAAAAGCTTAGACAGGATACCAAAAGCACAGAAAAAAGCACATAAAGGAAAAAAATAGGATGAATTGGACTTTATCAAAATTAAAAATTTATACACTTCAAATGACACTGTAAAGTGAAAAGATGAGCCACACAGTGAAAGAAAATATTTGCAAATTATCTATCTGATAAAGGGGCTGTGTCCTTACAACTCAGTATTAACCCAATTAAATAATGACCAAAAGATCTGAATAGATATTTCACCAAAGAAAATATACTGATGAGCAATAAGCACATGAAAAGGTGGTAATATCATTAGACATTAGGAAAATGTAAATTAAGGTCACCATAAGATGCTACTTCATGCTCACTAGAGTGGCTGTAATAAAAAAGACACAATAACAAGTGCTGAGAAGGATGTAGAGAAACTGGAACACCCATGCATTGCCTATGGAAATATGAAATAGTTGGGTTACTTTGGAAAATTCCAATCATATAAAGGATTTTGTTTCCTTGATCTAATTTCCTTGCATATTGGAATGCCTTTTTTGTGGTGTGTTTCACATGTTGTTTTTTGTGACCTAAAATTTTTTTTTACATCAAAAATATTTTAAATCCTTTAAAAGATGAAGTAGCTAAACTTAGACCTTTTGTTTTGTTCTTGTTGTAACTTCTTTTAATTAAATTTATTGCAAGCAGCAGTTCATACCCAGAGCTGTGGATAATTAAATTTAAAATGCAGCTTTATTTAAATAATTTGATTTAAAATTTTGATAGTTGTCTGTTTTAATTTATATTTTGCCTTTTAAATTTAAGAGATAATTTAAAACATTTTAGAATAGAAACCATTTAAAATATTTTAATATTTTGTGTTTACTTATATATATATTTTAAATAGAATGCATGCATATTTATGTGTGTTTGTTGATTTCCCTTCTCCTTCTTTCTCAGACTATTTTTATATAGGGTGTGTTATTGTGGTTAAGTTTACAGTCAAGTCCACAGGGCTTATAATATTGAGATGGGATCCGAAAGAATTAGAAGAACGGCTCTCATGCAGAAATCCCGGACTTTGGGTTGGATACAGGAACCAAAGAGATTTTGTGTTGCCTTCTTCTGGGAAGTGGATGAAATGGAGATGAGATTTGGTGGCAAAATGTTAACTAGAAAGTTTAAAAAGCTATATACGTATGGAAAGGTATGCTGAGCAGCCAAAGGAACGAACTGTATTTATTTACCAGCTAACTCCTGTTCTAATTTGGGAGGAGTCACCGATTGCATATGGTCCCTCTTTTATTACAAAAGTCAGAGGGAGATGACAGGTTGTTCCTCTTCATTCTGTCTGGATGCCAGGGTGGGAGCACGTGAACCCGTGCTACTTCTGTGCAGAGCTTTGAATCTTGACTGAGTGACACAGAGGAACATTATCACAGTTCACTCCCGACCGCAGCCTGTTCTTGTCTTAGGACCTTGGTCATAGTACTGCTCCCTCTGCCTGGAGCTTTTTGCCCCAGATCTCCCATGGCAGCTCCGTTACTTCTTTCAGGTCTCGGCTCCAACGTCACTCCCCTGGCCATCTAAAACAGCCACCTCCTCTTCTCATCATTCTCTGTTCTCTAACTAGGCTTTATTTTTGCATATGGCACAGATACAGAATTATATATTTATTTTAAATAGCTTTTTTTTCTTTTTTCTTTTCTTTTCTTTTTTTTTTTTTTGGTACTACAATGTACTGTATTCTCCTCGAGGATACAAACGCTGTTTTGTTCACCACTTGATCTCCAGGGTGCAGAACAGTGCCTAGCACAAGTAACTGCTCAATACATTTTTGTGAAGTGAATCAATAAATGAAAGCTAGCCCAGTGCTTGGCAGGCCAATAAATACCTGTGAAACAGAACTGAATTAGTATTAGTTCTACATGAGGCTCACTTGGGTGGAAATTGAATCTAGTAAGTGACACAAAGATGAACACATGATTAGCGTTCACTTCCAGCAGCAACTTGTTTCTTTGTTAAGTTATGAAGCATGAAAACTTGGCCTAATTTAAAATGGCAACTGCTTGCAGGCCCTGACACAGTATCTGCCAACTTCCACTCAAATACTTATGAGAACTAAGAAAAATATAGAAACCAGCCCTGAAAGACAAGATTTTCACTAAGTCAAATGGTGCAGTAGTAGGAAAGCAAGTTGCAGTACTCATGAAACAGTGAAGCCTGCTCCCTCAAAAGATATTAAAACACACTTTCTTTGCTAGTAACTGACACAAGTTGAAAGAAAAGAAACAAAATATAGCATGTTGGTTACAAAATGTCACCCCCCACTACCGACGCCCGACCTACCGACCAAGGAAATTAACCAGAAAAGGTTAGACATAAAAGAATGAGTAAGATTTTTCTGGCAAATGCAAACGAAAAGAACACAGAGGTGGAAAAATTATTTTCTGACAGTGTAGAATCTGAGGCAAAAAAAGCATTAATGAGACAAAAGAGGAAATGTTATACTGATAAAAGCTAAAATTCACACCAAAGGTAGAATAGTCAGTAATGTACATGCATTGTTCATCAAAGAGCCAGATAAAAAGGAAGAATGGATCAAAGGTAATTGTGGGAGCTTCTGAAACATTTTTCATATACTTTTACAAATCTGGTAGTTAAAAAATACACATAGAGGAGAAAATTTGAATAATAAGATTTAATATGGATATTTTTTATCTAGAAACTATATCCTATTCTTGGGCACCCATTAATTTTATAAAATTGACTACATGTTAGCACAGTGAGAAAATAACTTCCCCAAATGAAAATACAGATCAAATGTCCTGAAGATAGTGCAATAAAATTAGAAGAGAATAACAAAAGTATAAGAAAGAAATTTTAGGCTGGGCACAGTGGCTTATGCCTGTAGTCCCAGCAGTTTAGGAGGCCAAGGTGGGAGAATTGCTTGAGCCCAGGAGTGTGAGACCAGCCTGAGCAACATAGTGAAACCCTAGCTCTAAATTAAAAAAAAAAAGAAACAAACAACAACTAGCCAGGGCTTGTGGTGTGTGCCTATAATCCCAGCTACTTGGGAGGCTGAGGTGGGAGGATTGCTTGAGTGCAAGAGGTCAAAGCTACAGTGAGCTGTGATCACACCACTGCATTCTAGCCTTCGTGACAGAGTGAGACCCTAACTCAAAANAAAATACACATAGAGGAGAAAATTTGAATAATAAGATTTAATATGGATATTTTTTATCTAGAAACTATATCCTATTCTTGGGCACCCATTAATTTTTATAAAAATTGACTACATGTTAGCACAGTGAGAAAATAACTTCCCCAAATGAAAATACAGATCAAATGTCCTGAAGATAGTGCAATAAAATTAGAAGAGAATAACAAAAGTATAAGAAAGAAATTTTAGGCTGGGCACAGTGGCTTATGCCTGTAGTCCCAGCAGTTTAGGAGGCCAAGGTGGGAGAATTGCTTGAGCCCAGGAGTGTGAGACCAGCCTGAGCAACATAGTGAAACCCTAGCTCTAAATTAAAAAAAAAAAGAAACAAACAACAACTAGCCAGGGCTTGTGGTGTGTGCCTATAATCCCAGCTACTTGGGAGGCTGAGGTGGGAGGATTGCTTGAGTGCAAGAGGTCAAAGCTACAGTGAGCTGTGATCACACCACTGCATTCTAGCCTTCGTGACAGAGTGAGACCCTAACTCAAAAAAAAAAAAAAAAAAAAAAAAAAAAAAAAAAAAAAAAAAAAAAAAAAAGAAAAGAAAGAAAGAGAAAAAGAAAGGAAGGAAGGAAGGAATAAATTTTAGAAATAAATAAATAAAAATAGGTCCAAGTGAAACAAAGAAAGAAAGAAAAAAAAAAGAAAGAAAGAAGGAAGGAAGGAAGGAAGGAAGGAAGGAAGGAAGGAAGGAAGGAGAAAGAGAGAAAGGAGAAAGAGAGAAAGACAGAGAGAGAGAGCGGGAGGGAGAGAGGGAGGGAGGAAGGGAGGGAGGAAGGAAGGAAGAAAGAAAGGAAGGAAGGAAGAAATTTTAGAAATAAATAAAAGTAGGTCCAAGTGTGGTGGGGCTCATAACTGTAATCCCAGCACTTTGGGAGGACAAGCCAGTGGATCGCTTGAACTTAGGAGTTTGAGACCAGCATGGGGAACATGGTGAAACCCTGCCTCTACCAAAAACACAAAAAAATTAGCCAGGTATGGGTCTGCCTGTGGTCCCAGCTACTTGAGAGACTGAGGTGGGAGGATCGCTTGAGCCAGGGAGGTGGCGGTTGCAATGAGCCGAGATCGCATCACTGCACTCCAACCTCGGTGACAGAGTGAGATCTTATCTCAGAACAAACAAACAAACTTTCCCCAAAAATATTGAGTCAAAAGAGAAATAAAAAGTATGATTTCTGACGATTTAGAAATTAATGTAAAAATATTTTCAGAAAACCAGCAAAACCAAACTCTGAGCAAAATCATTGGCTTAAGGAAGTACAAAAATAAATGAAGTGAATCTTCAACACAGAACTTATCAAAGTGATAAAACATAGGCATCGAAAACACAAGGAAAAATAATAAATATTGAGCAAAAGTTAGTGGATTTGAAAAGAACAATTTAATTGATAAATAATTAGATAAGTTTTAAAAGAAAAATAGTAAAATAGACAACTCTCACGATTTGTCAGGGTAAACCTGGGTAAAATTTTACCCGGAAAAGAGGGAAAACAGAATAAAAGAAATTTCAAATGAAAACAGCAAGGAAAACAGATGTCCTCTATTAATGCGTTTGAGGATTTGAAAGCAATGGATGATATTTTGTGAGAACATAAAACTACCCAATAATCATGGATGAAAATTGAACTATTTGTTAAAAAATTATCTCTAAAGTAGCTTCCAAGGCCAAACCAGTGAGGTCTCAGCCCATCACAAAATAAATAATTCCTATCTTTACTACAGAAGCTTTTCCAGAGTCAGATAAGGTCAGACATTATCAAATAAAATGTAATGTTATAATAATCATTTTTGATGACCAAGTACAGATTATGTTAGTATTTCAAACACTAACATTTCAAATAAGTTTTATACATGTGATACTTCAGAAGGTTTAATATAAAAATTAGTGTTTAATAAATGTAGAAAAGGCACCCAATATTATCAAGTTCATATCTAATAAAAATTTCTTAGAAAAAACATGAAGAGTAGTCTATTTCCTCAGTGTGTGAAGAACATTTATCTCATATCAACAGCAAACAATGTTGAATAGCAAAACATATTCCTATTAAAATTAGATTTAAGATTGTTCTGGATGCTCTGGCCAATGCCAATAATATATGAAATAAAAATATGAGAATAGTATTGAAAGAATGAGACTAAGTTCTTACTAACCTATAAGATAGGTTAGTAAATTGCTGGGATATGATGTAAATAAAAATTGGTAGCATTTTGCATACCAGCAATAACTAGCTAGAAAATGCAGTGGATAAAGTAGATTTCATTCCAAATAAAAGTAACAACAACAAATAACGAACTAGAATCAATTTCAATAAGAAATGTATGTCATATATATATTATAAAACTACAAAAGGGCCTTTGAAATTATTTATGATGCAATGTTATTTTTAAATGGCAAGTCATATATATATTACAAGTTTAATGTTATATTACGTATCATATATATGCTTAGAAAAATATGAAAAGGAAATATAAGTAAATGTCAACAGCAATAAGATAATAGGTAAGAGCTTTGGCGTCAGCAGAACAGGGTTGAATCCTCTCCACCTCTTGCAGAGACCCGCTGAGGGTTAGCGCTTCAAACTATGAATTTTGGGGGAATACAATTGAGTCCACAACAGATATATTTGTGGAGGAAGGAGAAATCTGAAATTTATATTTATGTCTTTCAGAGTGTGCAGAAGTATGCTAATATCATTAATGGCAGTAACAATAAATATTCCTTAATATTTTGCAACTTATAAAGCCTGCTGACATATTTTTCTCAAATCATGGAAATGCCACCTAATCACTGAGGTCTTCTCTGAATAGCACCCCATGTATCATGTGGCATTATGTGTATATAATACTGTCCCCAGCCATTCTTCTCTCACCTCTTATCTAGCTTTACTTTTAATTTATCATCTTATCATCATCCAATATATTTGTTTTTCAGCTTTATTAAGGTATAAATGACAAAAATGGCATATATTCAAGGTATACAGTGTGATGATTTGATATACATATACATTGTGGAATGATTAGTCCAATCAAGTGAATTAACACATTCATTACCATGCAAGTTATCATCTTGTGTGTGTTTGTGTGTGATAAGGATACTTAAGATCTGCTCTCCCAGCAAATTTCAAGTAAATAATACAGTATTATAATACAGTATTATAAAACAGTATTATTAACTATAGTCAGCAAGCTATACATTAGATCCTCAGAACTTATTCATCTTATAACTGAAAGTTTGGACTCTTTGGCCAACATCTCCCCATTTTCATCCCCTTTCAGCCCCTGACAATCACAGTTCTATTCTCTACTTCTATGAGTTTGACTTTTTTTTTTTTTTTTTTAAAGAGACAGCATCTCATTCTGTCACCCAGGCTGGGTGGCATGATCATAGCTCACTGCAACCTTGAACTTCTGGGCCCAAGTGATCCTCCTGCCTCAGTCCCCTGAGTAGCTAGGACTGTAGGCATGCAGCACCATGGCCAGCTAATTTTAAAAAATAA
Organism: Rhinopithecus bieti; assembly: GCF_001698545.2. Lineage (NCBI taxonomy): Eukaryota > Metazoa > Chordata > Mammalia > Primates > Cercopithecidae > Rhinopithecus > Rhinopithecus bieti. Next base: position 339,827 of record NW_016804543.1, on the reverse strand, counting down.
AAAATGTAGAGATGAAGTCTTGCTATGTTACCCAGGCTGATCTTGAACTCTTGGCCTCAACCAATCCTTCCTCCTTGGCCTCCCAAAGTGCTGGGATTACAGACATGATCCACTGTGTCTGGCCTATGAGTTTGACTTTTTAACGATTCCACATATAAGTGAGATCATACAGTATTTGTCTTTCTGTGTCTTATTTCACTTAACAGAATGTCTTTCAAGTTCATCTACGGTGTTGCAAATGGCAAAGTCCATCTACGGTGTTGCAAATGGCAGGGTTTCCTTTTTTAAGGCTGAGTAATATTCCATTGTGTATATATACCACATTTTTATTATCCGTTCATCTTTCAGTGAATGCTTAGATTTTTTTTTCTGTATCTTGGCTACTATAAATAACGCTTCAAAAAACGCAAAGGTGCAGGCGTCTGTTTGATATATTGATTTCATTTCCTTTGGTTATATACCCAATAGTGAAATTGCTGGATCATATGGTAGTCCTGTTTTTAATATTTTGAGGAACTTCATACTGTTTTCCATAATGGCTGTATCAATTTACATTCCCACCAACAGTGTACAGAGTTCTCTTTTCTCCACACCTTTGCCAACACTTATTTTTTATTTTTGTTTGACAATAGTCACCCTAACAGGTATGATGTGATATTTCATTGTGGTTTTGATCTGCCTTTCCCTGATTATTAGTGATGTTGAACATTTTTTTCATATACCTATTGGCCATTTGTATGTCTTCCTTGAAAAAGTACCTATTCAATTGCCCACTGTTTAATTGGGTTGTAGGTTTTTTCTTTTTTTTTTTTTCCTTTTTTTTTTTGCTATTGAGTTGTATACGTTCCTGGATATATTTTGGATATTAATCCTGTATCTGATACATGGTTTGCAAATATCTTCTCTCACTTTGTAGGCTGCCTCTTCATTTCGTTGATTGCTTGCTTTGCTGTGTAGAAGCTTTTGGGTTTGATGTAGTCCCACTTGTTTATTTTCGCTTTTGTTGCCTGTGCTTTTGGTGTCATACCCAAAAGAATCATGGCAAGTATTGGTTTAGTTATTTTTTGACCATTGCCTATACTAGGAAAGACTTCCTGAGAGCATAATATACACTTGTTTTGTTCACAATCGTGTCCACATCGCAGCACCTAGAACAATGCCTAGTGCATAGTAGGTAACCAATACATTTTTACTTGAAAGATTAAGTTATTATGTGATCATACCAATTAACTGTGTGGTTAAGTAGGTAGTGTAGGTACTGTTTATAGATAAGGGACAAGTAGCTCATATGGTCATAGGGATTCTGAATTCCTGTCTCATAGGGTTTCTATTATCAAGTACATTCTGTTATCAGTCTTCATGACTCATGATCTTATCTTGGATTATTAAATATGTGGGTTCTTTTTGAAAAGCTTTGTTCAGATATAATTCATGTATTATATAATTCACCCACTTAAAGAAAACAATCAAATGGTTTTTAGTATATTCACAGAGTTGTGCAATCATTATTACATGAGTTTTATAACAATATCATCACCTCCAAAAGAATTTCCCTATCCTTTAGGCAGCACTCCCCCAGTTCCTCCATCACTCTTAGCCCCAGGTGATCATTAGTCTGTCTGAAGTCCTTATAAATTTGCTTTGTAGCTCACTGAAACCTTGAACTCTTGGGCTTAAGCCATCCTCCTGCCTCAGCCACCTGAGCACCTAGGACTACAGATGTGCACCACCAAGACTGGCTACTTTTTAAGAATTTTTTTTTGTAGAGATGGAGTCTCGCTATATTGCCCAGGCTGGTCTCGAACTCTGGTCTCATGCAATCCTCCCGTTTTAAATATATATATAGCTTCCATACATTGCTTGTTAGAATGATTTCTAGATGGTTTAGGTTTTTGTTATTATTTTGAATGAATTGAGTGTTCTAGAGCTATGCTGTACAATGTAGTAGTCGCTTGACATATGCAGCTATTGAGCACATGAAATATGCTGGTCCTGTTTCTTTTTAAAGTCACTACTAGCACATTTAAAATGACATATGTGACAAATTATATTTCTGTGGAATGGTCATGTTCCCGACAGAACAAATTTATCAGATGAATTTAAAATATGCATTTCACTTTGTATTTTGTAGACAAAATACTACAAGCTCTCAAGGAAAATTGAGATTTGCTGTGAGGGTAAAATACACACCACAATTTTTTTTTTTTTTTTTTTTTTGAGACGGAGTCTTGTTCTGTCGCCCAGGTTGGAGTATAGTGGCACAATCTTGGCTCACTGCAGCCTCTGCACCCTGGGTTCCAGTGATTCTCCTGGCTCAACCTCCTGGGTAGCTGGGATTACAGGCGCATGCCACCACGCCCAGCTAATTTTTGTGTTTTTAGTAGAGACAGGGTTCTGCCATGTTGGCCAGACTGGTCTTGAACTCCTGACCTCAGGTGATCCACCTGCCTCAGCCTCCCAAAGTGCTGGGATTACAGGCATGAGCCACCACGCCTGGCTACATACCAGAATTTTAAAGCTCGGTATGAAAAAAGAATGTAAAATATTTCACTACTAATTTTAAATGTTGATTACATATTGAAGTGATACTATATTGGGTCATATATTTAAGTAATATTTAGTGATAAAATATGTTATTAAAATTAATTTCACCTGTATCTTTTAACTTGTTTAATGTCATGATTAGAACATTTAAAGTTACATATGTGACTTGTGGTATATTACTATTGGATAGTGATAGTCTAGACATCATATTTATCAGACAAGTTTAAAATGGGTGCAGCACACCAACATGGCACATGTATACATATGTAACAAACCTGCACGTTGTGCACATGTACCCTAGAACATAAAGTATAATAAAAAATAAAGAAATAAAATAAAATGTGTATTTCACTTTGTATTTTGTAGCAAGAATCTTAAAATCCCTGAGAAAGAAACATATTTTGAAAGGTAGTAGAGGAAGATCCCATGATCAGAAAAGACTGAAGATACACCATGAAAGTAGTGTTTGGCTCTATATTCAAATATATAACAAATTTGATGACTAGGCATGGCCTGCCCACATCTATCCCAGCCTGGGCCTTCACAATAGCCTCTCAATGGGACGCCCTGTTTCTGTTCTTGCCCTCTCCCTGGGAATAATCCCCACACCAGTCAGAGGGCTGTTTCCACGATGCTGTTCAAGTTCCACCACTTCCTGGCTCAGCACCCATCAGTGGCTTCCCAAAGCCTTACGTGATCTGGGCTTCCTCTTCCATCTCTCTCTCCAATCTAGGCTTCGCCCATCAGCTCTGGCTACACCATCCCCTCTCCTTGTTCCCTTTCTCTTGGGATACTCTCCTGGCCTGGTCTTGTCATGGCTGGCTCCTACCTGTCATTCATATCTCAGCTTCCTTCGCAGTGGGTTTTCAGAGTGTCTCATGAAGAGTAGAGACTATGAAGCTATCCTTCCTCAGTAGCCGTGTGACTCCGGGAGAGTTTACTTTTCTGTTCCAGTCTGCTCATCTGCAAAAGGGTATAATTATGGTGTCCTCAGAAGATTAAATGAGTTATTCCATGAAAAATGCTTACAACAGTGTCTGGCATATAGTAAGTACCATGTTTATATCAGCATCATCACAACCACCACCATCATCATTGTCACTATGAAATATTTGGTAATCCCAGCACTTTGGGAAGCTGAGGCAGGTGGATTGCTTGAGCTCAGGAGTTCAAAACCAGCCTAGGTAACACGGTAAAACCCCACATCTACTAAAAGTACAAAAAATTAGCCAGGTTAGTAGCATGTGACTGTTGTCCAAGCTACTCAGGAGGCTGAGGTGGGAGGTTGAGGCTGCAATGAGTCCTCATTGCACCACCGTACTTGAGCCTGGGCAACAGAGTGAGACCTTGTCTCAAAAAAAACACAAAAAGCAAAAAACTTGGCAACATGTATCAGGGAACTTAAAAAAGGGTCTCACCACTGATTCAACAGTTCAGTTGAATGAATTTATCCCAAGTAAATATTTACTTAGACAAGAGTATATGGATTTGCATATCTCATGGGATTAAAAAAATTATTTTAAAACAATTATAATTATCTATTATAAACTAATTATAATAATACATTTTAAAATAATAATTATTTTAAAATTATTTTAAAAT
>NW_016804543.1:323753-335347 GCF_001698545.2 Rhinopithecus bieti | reverse complement strand
TATTTTTAAAATTATTTTAAAATAGGAATGATAAATTGGAGATAGCGTATGTATTGATTGATTAAATCCCAACAACAGAGAAATAATAGACAGTCATGAAAAATTACCTAGATCGGAAATTCTTAACGTTTTCTTCTTCCATGGACCCTTTTGGTAATCTGGAGAAATGTAATCAATGTCTTCTCAGAATAATGTATTTAATAGTGTAAAACTGAATACACAGGATTATGAAGAAAACAGATACATGGAAATAAAATAATCAGAATAATAAAATTTTTTTGTATTAATAATTTTTTTTTTTTTTTGAGACGGGATCCGCTGGAGTGCAGTGGTGCAATCACGGCTCACTACAGCCTCAACCTCCCAGGCTCAAGCCATCCTCCCACCTCAGTGTCCCAAGTAGCTGGGACTACAGGCATGCGTCACCACACCTGGCTAATTTTTGTATTTTTGGTAGAGATGAGGTTTCGCCATATTGCCCAGGCTGGTCTTGAACTCCTGGTCTCAGGTGATCCTCTTGCCTTGGCCTCCCAAAGTGTTGGGATTACAGTCGTGAGTCACGGTGCCCGGCTGATTCTTCTTTTTAAAGGCGTAACATAAAAAGATCTAGCAGCAGGTCTAATAATTATAATTTTCAAGTAGTGGTAAACATAAATGCATCAAGATACCTGTGACAAACTCTCTGTGGTATAAGAACAAGAAAAAGTGGAACAAGAAAAAGGAAATACAATATCTGCCCGCTCCCTGGACATAACCCTCCAGGAGTGAAATGACACAAGCTTAGTTTTTCACTGTAGTACTCTCAGAATTAAAAGCAAAATTCATATAAAGAATAAACCATACACTTATGAAGAAATAAACCATAATACTTATGATTTTTAGTGGAGACAAATTCACAGGTGCTGCTAACACAACTGTGATTTATTGTCTATACTAACAATTTGAAAGATATGTTAAATTTCAGCTAGAATTGCTAAAAATAAAGATGTAATCTCCCCCCAACCCAAATTCATAAACCCTCAGGTTTAAAATCCGTGATCTAGCTTGTAAGTCCCCAGACTTTTTCTATAAAGGGCCGGATAATAAAAATTTAGACTTGTGGGCCATACGGTCTCAGTCACAACTACTGAGTTCTCCTGTATGAAATATGAAAGCAGTCACAGACAATATGCAAATAAATGAGCATAGTCGTGTTCTGATAAAACTTTATTTACTAAAGCAGGCAGAGGACCTGATTTGGCTTATGGAGTATACTTTGCTGTCTCCAGTCTAGAATAAAAGTTTCTAACTCGGAAAAATGTTCCTGAACTGCTAAATGAAACAGAGAAGGTTACAAATAATTATGAAGTGTTCCATTTTGGTGAAAAAAGTATATCTCTATGTATGTCCCTGTGCATATGTATATATGTATAAAAATATGCAAGTTTGGAAGGGCTTACTAAAATGTCAATGGTGATTGTTTCTGGGTTTTGGGAATATGAACACTCTACACTTTTCTATATTCTCTCATTGTTTTTCAATCAGGGTACATTAATTTTATGGTTAGAAAAGTAAGAATTCGCTGGGCACAGTGGCTCACGCCTGTAATCCCAGCACTTTGGGAGGCTGAGGAGGGTGGATCGCTTGAGCTCAAGAGCTCCAGACCAGTCTGGGTGACATGGTGAAACCCCATCTCTACTAAAAATATTAATACAAAAAATTAGCTGGGTGTGGTGGTGCATTCCTGTGGTCCCAGCTACTTGGGAGGCTGAGGTGGGAGGATCACTTGAGCCTGGGAGGCAGAGGTTGCAGTGAGCCAAGATTGTGCCACTGCACTCCAGCCTGGGTGACGAAGTGAGGCCCTGTTTCAATTAAAAAAAAAAAAAAAAAAAAGGAAAGAAAAATGAGAATTAAAGCAAATAAACTGGAGGGTTTCTTAAAGGTCCAAACTCATATGAAACAAACTCCCTCTTGAATCCCTCCAACCATTCTTCCTAAGTCCTTGGTGAGAAAAAACTCACCTGTATCCTTTCACTATACCAAAACAAGTACGAGTACTGATATTCTGTTTTATGCAGTTAAAAACATTATTCTAATACGGGATCCAGCATACTTCTCCAGGCTACCAAAGGGGTCTATGGAACAAGAAAAAGTGAATGTAGTATCTGCCCGCTCCCTGGACAAAAGCCTCCAGGAGTGAAATGATGCAAGCTTAGTTTTTCACTGTGGTAGTCTCAGAATTAAAAGCAAAATTCATATAAAGAATCCAGCAAAGGATGGGTAACTGGAGATCCTCAGCAAGTGTTCATTCTATTCTCCTTTCCTTCCGTAGGCTGGTGCCACCAACATTTGGAACCAGCTATCAGTTCTCTTATCTGAAATCATATTGCTCGAAGAATGGGTACCTCTAGGTGTTTTACCAGTTCTTCACTTGTATCACACAGAACCAAGTGTCACCTTCTCTGTTCCTCTCAAGCCCTCTGCTTTATTCCTTGCTGGCAGGACCCTAATGATGTCAGGTATTAATTTTGCTATGTGTTTTGGGAAGGTTATCCTTCTCCATCTCCAGGGAGGATTAAGTGCTGATTAGTATAAATTAGTGGTTTTCAACATGTAGCCTTTTAAAAATGTTAATGCTAGAGTTTATACAGAGTTCAACTGGGGCCATTCTGCCCCAGTTGATACTAGACAATATCGGAGACTTTAAAATTATCATTTTTTTTTATTATCAAAGGGGTTGCCACTGGCATCTAGTGGATAGAGGCCGGGGATGCTTCATGTAATACATAAGGTACTCCCCACAATAAAGAATTACCTTATCTAAAATGTCAATAGTACCAAGTTTTAGACACCTTGGTCTAAACCAATCATGGTGATTCCATTTCTTTATCCAGGTGGTGAAACTGTGGCCAGTGAGCTCAAGAGAAATCCTGCAAGGAAAAAACCCTTTTATCCCTGATATAAAAAATGCATGAGGAGAAACTGCCCTTCCTTATGGCCTTTGGATATGCTTGGGGAAATGCATGATGGTTGCTGCTGTAGTTGCTTTTTGTCGTTAATACAAAAGATGGCAGAGATAAGACAGGAAACACCGACCTCCTCAGCAACATTGCTGAGTCTTGGAAACAATCCTGCAACCTCCTTACTGCTCTGGACTTCTTATTGGTAAAATAGTTTTGTTTGTTTGTTTTTTTTTCCCCTTTGAGACAGGGTCTTGTTCTGTCACCCAGGCTGGGGTGCAGTGGCATCTCAGCTCACTGCAACCTCTGCCTTCTGGGCTCAGATGATCCTCCCCTCTCAGCCTCCCAAGTAGCTAGGCCCACAGGCACATGCCATCATGCCCAGCTAACTTTTGTATTTTTTTTGTGGAGACAGGATTTTGCCATGTTACCCAGGCTGGTCTTGGATTCCTGGGCTCAAGTGATCCACCCACCGTGGCTTCCCCAAGTGCTGGGATTACAGGAGTGAGCTGCTGTGCCTGGCCTAAAATAGTTTCTTTTAAAAATTTACTATTGTCCTGGCGTGGTGGCTCACACCTATAATCCTAGCACTTTGGGAGGCTGAGATGGGTGAATCATGAGATCAGGAGTTCCAGACCAGCCTGGCCAACACGGTGAAACCCCATCTCTACTAAAAATACAAAAAATTTAGCTGGCATAGTGGCGGGCGCCTGTAATCTTAGCTACTTGAGAGGCTGAGGCAGGAGAATTGCTTAAACCTGGAAGATGGAGGTTGCAGTGAGCTGAGATCATGCCAATGCATTCCAGCCTGGGTGACAGAGTGAGACTTTGTCTCTAAATAAATAAATAAACAAAATAAAATCAAACATAAAAAAATTACTATTCCTTTTCTGTTACATGTGGCCTTTTACAAATGTTAATGCTAGAGTTTATACAAGGTCCCTCCCCAATTCCATGGATGCAGAAATTGAGACCTCAATGATTTAGGGGACTTGCTTATGGTCACACAGCTTTTTTAGCAACACAGCTGAGACTAGAAAGTCAGCTGATATGATTGAGCCCTTAGTGTATTTACAATGTTGTGTCTGTGCCTGGGGAAGGTCTCAGAAAATTAAGTATGAATTAATTCATATACTCTTCGGATACAGATCTTACACTGGATCAACAATAATGACAATGAGCTGGACACCTACTATGTGACAGCCATTTTATATATTTATCTTGAATCTTCACAGTCACCCTGAGTGGTTGGTATTATTTTTCTCATTTTGTAGACAGGGAAAACTGCAACCTGGAGAGGTTCAATGGCTCACCCAAAGCTACACAGCGAGATGTTCATAAAATCAAACCTATGTCAGATCCTGGAGTCCACTCTAATTCCACTATATCACATGACCTCCCTTCTTAAGCATCAAAGCCTACCAGACTCATGACAGGGCTAGCTCCAAAGTGGGTGCATCTGAAGGAAGATTTTGTCTTAATATATTTTACCTAAATGGATGATGCTTCTTAACAGTGATTTCAAGAGCAAACTAAAGAGTAATATTGGGGAACAGAGTTCAGATAAAACAACCCTCACCTACAGTTAAGGAGCAGTGAGGTTTGCGTAGGGTTGAGGGGTACGGCATATGGATGAAGATCTTGCTTCAAGATCAGATTCCCTGGGGAGTTACTCAGTTCTTCTCCTCATTGTGCTGCCAACCTCTGGCAAGCCAGCCATCAACATTGTGATATTAAGAGCACAATAGCTATCAATGCTTATGTGGTTGCCAGTCAGTACTGTGCTGTTAGTCCTAATAAGGATGAATAAACTACGACTAACTGAGCACACATCGTTTCCTTTAGTCCTCTCGAAACCTAGGGAAGGATTTACCTTTAAAACAACCCAGAGAGTCAACAAGGTGGGGCCCTTTGCCCAAGGCAACACAGCCAGCAACTGAAAGGAGACTCAGTTCCCACTACACTGCTGAACCTCTATCTTGTGCATCTTCAACTCAGACCTACCTATTCCTCATTCCTTGTCTTTGCTCCAGCTGAGCCCCTGTTCGGAATGCTATCACCCTCCCCCTCTTTCCGGTCATCTGTCACAGCTCAGGTGAAATCCTGCATCCTTGGGGGAAATGTGTCTGTGACCACTTTAGTCCACAGAGCTTTTCCCTTACTGATACCTCAGAAAAGAAAAAATTCTCTGAACATTATTATGAACATCTTGCTGCACCTATCTTGATTTATTTCAGTTGATACTTAACATAAAAAAAGCACACATAGGATTTAAAAGTACTTCTCAAAATAGCCCTCTGGGTGAGGAAATAGAAAACCGCCATGTACTAGTTACGCCGCTTTGTTCAATCACTCTTGAAGCCTCAATTTCCTCAGTCCCTAAATGGGCATAATCTTACTAGGCCCTGGAGGACCTGCAGGGTTCCTGTGAGGCCTTGAGTATTGTACGGGAAAACGATTAAAAAATGTAATTCCCTAGACCGGGGACTAGAAAGCCAAATGCCCATAAGAATCAAGCAGCTAATGAGGGAAGGAGGCCAGGGTAAGGCAACAGGGATTGGTGCGGGTCTGGTGCCCTGGAGACCACATGTCCCATCTAAAGAGACAGCTGTTGCTCAGCTCCAGCCAATTACTGCCATTCAGGAATGAGGACCCAGTGTTGCCAGAGCTTAATTTTTCAAGAGACACAAAAAACACAGACTTTAAGTTACATCATTTGATTTTGAAATATCGCTGGGTGCAATGTTTCATGCCTGTAATCCCAGCACTTTGGGAGGGCAAGGGGGGTGAATTTCTTCAGCCCAGGAGTTTGAGACCAGCCTTAGCAAAATGGCAAAGCCCCGTCTCTACAAATGTAGAAAAATTAGTCAGGCATGGTGTCATGCGCCTATAGTTCCAGCTACCTGGGGAGGGGGCTGGGTGGGTGCTGCAGTGGATGGACAGCTTGAGCCTGGGAGGTTGAGGTTTCAGTGAGCTGTGATCGCTCTGCTGCGCTCCAGCCTGGGTGACAGAGGAAGACCCACTCTCAAACAAACAAACAAACAAACAACCACCATTATTTATGCCAAACTAAATGAAACATAATGAGTGTCTTTCCTATAGGAAGCTAATTTGCAACTTTGTTCTATATACGTGTATATTGTTCTAAACTAGAATATTTGGATTGGCTCTCTGAGTTATTTTGTATACAATGTTTTCTTCAATATATACTTAGTGAGTCTAAGTTTTGTTTTCTCAATAAGACTGTAAGGGTTTTGGGGACAAAATTTACATCTCCTGTATTGATGTGTAAGCGAAGCCTGACTAATAATCTTGGTAAATGGTAACTTACTTGTTTGTCTATTTGTGTGGTCCTTAAATGTCAGCATGAGTCAGCATTTCCTGAGTTGCTTGTTAAAAATGATGATGTCCCCCAGCAATTCCATCCCTAGAAATAGAACAGTGTACATATATTCATCAAAAGACAAGTACTAGGATGATCAAAGCAGCACTATTTACAATAGCTGCAAACTGAAATCTATCCAATTGCCCATTAGCAGTCTTAGGATAAATTTAAAAATTGCATTATATTCACAATAAAAAAATCTATGCAGCACTGAAAAAGAATAAACTGCAACTGTAGGCAGCAACATAGATGAATTTCACAAATACAAGGTCAAGCAAAAGAAGTCAGACACCAAAGGATATATAATATATATTTCTATTTCTAGAAATACAGAAATTGGTAAAACCTAATGCATGGGTTATAAATTAGAATAATAGTAACTGTTGGGGCTGGGCACAGTGGCTCACGCCTGTAATCCCAGCACTTTGGAAGGCCAAGACGGGCGGATCATGAGGTCAGGAGATTGAGACCATCCTGACCAACATGGTGAAACCCCGTCTCTACTAAAAATACAAGTATTAGCTGGGCATGGTGGCACACACCTGTAGTCCCACTTACTCGGGAGGCTGAGGCAGGAGAATCACTTGAACCAGGAGGTGGAGGTTGCAGTGAGTGGAGATCGCGACGCGCCACTGCACTCCAGACTGTGTGACAGAGTGAGACTCCATCTCAAAAAAACAAAACAAAACAAAACAAAAAAACCCACACACAAACAAACAAAAAACAAACAGTAACTGTTGGAGAGAAGTAAAGATAAAGGGATAAAAAGAGACTTCAGGGGTGCTGGCAATCTTGTTTCTTGATCTGGGCTCTGGTTGCATGGGTGTGAAAATTGAGGTGTCTATTTTTTGTACTTTTCTGTACATTAATATTGCAATGAAAAGTTAAAATGCTAATTCCCGGGCCCTAGCCCAGACTGACAGACTCACCCTCTCTCGAGTGCAGGTGTGTGGGTATGTCTGTGCATGTGTGTGGTCAACAGGGTCCCCAGGCATTTCCATGCAGCTCATTAGGGTAACATCCTTTGAAAATTACACTGCACTTGAATGACACACATATTTCCTTCTTCAAGGGGTTTCTGCAAGCACTCTTGGCTAACTCAGCGTCTGCCTTTCCTAGTTTCCTTTGTTATATATGCCCATGTTTTACCAGAAGCCAAGAGGTTTACCAACATTAAGAGGTCTTATGGGTACCTTCAAACAGTGGCACTTGGGACAACAGAGAGAGACAGCTCTGATGATGTGCCAGCTTATAAAATATGGCTAAATAAAATTAAATGTTTATGGGGTGACTAATGCGCCATATCCCTAGGGGAATCAGTCAAGTGCTCACCGTTGCTGAATTTCCACTGAATCCTGGCTTCTCTAGAGAAGGATTGCTGGGTGGAGGCCAGAAGGATCTGGGGCTTTTCCTGGAAGGGAAAAGGGGAGACTGTGACTGGACAGGAAAGGACCAGTGTATGCCCAGTATATGCCCAGTTTAGTGTCCAGGGCTCACTGTGCTCTACAGATGTTTGTTGCTATCTTTTCCACCTGGAAGGGACTGCAGAGATCATCTGGTTCAGAGGCTCTCACAGACCTCCCTAGAGAGCTGCAGCAGCATCTGCTGAGATGAGGGAAATATACAGATTTCTGGGTCAACAACAGACCCACTGAGTCCTAATTCCATTGCGTTGGAGTTTCATTTCAATGATTAACAATTTAAAGTGAGTGTATCAAAAGAGCAGAATAGGCTGGGCGTGGTGGCTCATGCCTATAATCCCAGCACTTTAAGAGGCCGAGGTGGGTGGATCACTTGAGGTCAGGAGTTTGAGACCAGCCTGGCCAACATGGTGAAACCCCACCTTTACTAAAAATACAGAAAAAAAAAATTAGCTAGGCATGGTGGTGCAATTCCAGCTACTTGGGAGGCTGAGGCAGGTGAAACACTTGAACCCGGGAGGCGGAGGCTGCAGTGAGCCAAGATTGTGCCATTGTATTCCAGCCTGGGCCACAGTGCACAACTCCATTAAAAAAAAAAAAAAAAAAAAAAGAGCACAGTAGCAGAGTCGAAGGCAGCTCTGATACAATAATTGAGCAAGTTGCTTAACTGCCTCTGAACCTCACTCTCCTCATCTGTGAAGTGAGAATAGTACTATCTACCATAGAGGGTTATGAGGAGGGTGCTTACAAAGCCCTGCCAGCTCTACCTGGAACATCCCGAGCACTCCATTGATGTTGGCTACTAAGAAAGGTACTTCAGATTACATTGTTTTACTGGAATATAACTCACAATAAAAAAAAATAAAATTCAGCCAGGTTTGGTGACTCACGCCTGAATCCCAGTGCTTTGGGAGGCTAAGCAGGGAGGTGCTTGAGGCTAGAAGTTTAAGACCAGCCCAGGGCAACATGGAAGACCCTGTCTCTTTTTTTTTTTTTTTTTTTTTTTTTTTTTGAGGCGGAGTCTCGCTCTGTCGCCCGGATGGGAGTGCAGTGGCCAGATCTCAGCTCACTGCAAGCTCGCCTCCCGAGTTTACGCCATTCTCCTGCCTCAGCCTCCCGAGTAGCTGGGACTACAGGCGCCGCCACTTCGCACCGGCTAGTTTTGTATTTTTAGTAAGAGACGGGGGTTTCACCGTAAGTATAGCCAGGATGGTCTCGATCTCCTGACCTCGTGATACCGCCCAGTCTCGGGCCTCCCAAAGTGCTGGGATTTACAGTCTTGGAGCCACACGCACGGCCCACTGGCCAACCCTGTCTCTTAAAAAAAAATAATAATAATAATAAAATATAACAATAAATAAATAAATAAATAAAATAAAATAGAAAATTAGCTGGGTGTGGTGGCACGCACCTGTAGTTCCAGCTACTTGGGAGGCTGAGGTGGGGAGATCACTTGAGCCCAGGAGGACGAGGCTGCAGTGAGCCATGATTGTGTCACTGCACTTCAGCCTGGGTAACAGAGCAAGATCTCATCTCTAAAAGAAAAAAAAAAAAAAAAAAAGAAAGAAAACTCGTCTGTATCACTATAATTATTTTTTCACCTTTGAAAATCTGAAATGTAGTAAAAGGAACTTCATACTGAAAAGGTTATCTAAGTACCATCCAAAGTCCTCCTGCAGGCTCCACTCTTCAGGCCCACATGGATAACGGATTTGGAGAAACAATGAAAAGAGGACAGGCCAATGGAAAGGAATGGTTTCAAGATCACATTTCTTACTAACATTTTTGTCAAGACTAGGGGAAGTGTGCAGTCTGTTGCCTGAGACTGAGAGTGGGTAGACAGGGAAAAGGGTTGGTTTCTTCCAGGAAGGGTGAAAATAGACATGTTGGTGCCAACCTCTTGAACATTTACACAAGACAGGACACCTCATTGCACATTGGACTACTTTTGCCTAGCGAGACTTGGACATTAAAGTGGTTGTCAAGCTGTCCGATGTGGAGTCTACAAAAAAGAACAGATCCACAGAGTTTAAGATTTATGCTCCAGGATGGTAGGAGCACCACTCCGAATACGAAACTCACGTAGGTTCTTGGCTGACTCTCTTCGGGTCTCTGTTGCTTTTACCCTGCCTTCTTGGGTTTAAATATTACTCAGGTATTTATGAAAAGGGAGCATAAAATTTGGCTGAGGACTGGTGCAGTTCAATGCAATCCACTTGCACGAAGCCCTGAAATGTGCTGGAACACTGATTTTATTACTAAATAACTGAATAGGAATGGAAGAGAACCAGAGAGAATTTGATCCTGTAGGCTGGGTATGGTGGCTCATGGCTGTAATCTCAACACTTTGGGAGGCCAAGGTGGTCAGATCGCTTGAGTTCAGGAACCCCATCTCTACTAAAAATATAAAAATTAGGCATGGTGGTGCATGCCTGTAATCCCAGCTACTCAGGAGGCTGAGACAGGAGAACCACTTGAATCCGGGAGACAGAGGTTGCAGTGAGCCGAGATCATGACACTGCACTGCAGCCTGGGTGACAGAGTAAGACTCCATCTCAAAAAAAAAAAAAAAAAAAAAAAAAGAATTTGATTCTATAAAAGGGACCCGCATTTTAAGGATGAGGAAATGTAGCGACATGAAGTAACTCACCTGGGTCCCACAGGCTATTTAGCTTCAGAAATCAACTCAGATTCCCAAATGCCTCATGTCAAAGCTGCATGCAGATGTTCAGACAACAGATGAGGTTTTAAAGACAAAAGGAAGATAGCAGGCTCTGAGGAAGGCTTCCCTACCCAGTGAATATGTGTACACTGAGAACTTCATGGTATCTTTCCTGGTATTGGTTTAACAAAGTTAAGAACTAATGTGAAGCAGAGGCATACAGGATGCTAGACTGACCACCTGGATCCACACATAACCATGTGAAGAAATCATTAATACTGGAAGACAGGAGGCATGTTTCTTATGGAATTAGCTCCTCTACCAGTGACATACCTATAGTGGGTCTGCGGGCATCATGCCACTGTTTTCGGGGAAAATGAGTTCAAGCCACCTGGTTATGCCCCTAAACAATGGTGGAATTTGGTAAGAATGGATAAAGAGAATATTGCTAATTAATTCCTCTATTACTAGCTCACATAAAATGCCCACTCGGCTGTTGGTATCACCTTTGAAGGATGGTCAGGTGTTTGGGTAAAATTTAGATATTAAAATTGTTTGGCCAGGCATGGTGGCTCATGCCTGTAATCCTAGCACTTTAGGAAGCCAAGGCAGGAGGATCACTTGAGGCCATGAGTTCAAGAACAGCCTGGTCAACATGGCAAGGCCCCTATTTCTACAAAAGATTAAAAAAAATTGTTCAGCAGACACTTGGCATTCTCAGATGTAATACTTAGTAATAACAATGACAATTATAATATGAACATAGCGCTTAATATGTGTGAGACGCTGTGTTAAGCATTTTCATGTGACAACTCATTGACATCTGAGGACACCATTTGTATTAGTCCATTGTCACGCTGTTGATAAAGACATAACCAAGACTGGGAAGCAAAAGAGGTTTAACTGGACTTACAGTTCCGCATGGCTGGGGAGGCCTCAGAATCATGGCGGAAGGCAAAAGGCATTTCTTACATGACAGTGGCAAGAGAAAATGTTGGAGGAAGTAAAAGCAGAAACCCCTGACAAACCCATCAGATCTCGTGAGCCTTGTTCACTGTCAATCACAAGAACAGCATGGGAAAGACCGGACCCCATGATTCAATTACCTCCCTCTGGGTCCCTCCCACAACACGTGGGAATTCTGGGAGATACAATTCAAGTTGAGATTTGAATGGGGATACAGCCGA